>NW_027478762.1:0-144530 GCF_051014685.1 Ptiloglossa arizonensis | reverse complement strand
GAAACTCGCCCGATTACAACGGTATGCGTGCTTTTCCCCTAGGCCGTTCTAGTTATTCGTTTCGAGCATCAGAACTGCGAAAATTTTGAGTTTCTCAAGCGTTTCTTACCTCCAAACTGCCATATCTCGCGAACAGATTGACGAATCCGCAAAATTTCTGTTGCACTTGAAGGTAGAAACTCGCCCGATTACAGCGGTACGAGTACTTTTCCCCTAGTCCGTTCTACTTATTCGTTTCGAGCATCAGAACTGCGAAAATTTTGAGTTTCTCAAGCGATTCTTACCTCCAAACTGCCATATCTCGCGAACCGATTGACCAATCCGCAAAGTTTCCGTTGCATCTGAAAGTAGAAACTCGCCCGATTACAACGGTATGCGTACTTTTCCCCTAGGCCGTTCTAGTTATTCGTTGCGAGCATCAGAACTGCGTAAATTTTGAGTTTCTCAAACGTTTCTTACCTCCAAACTGCCATATCTCGCGAACGGATTTACGTATCCGCAAAATTTCTGTTGCACCTGAAAGTAGAAGCTCGCCAGATTACAACAGTATGCGTACTTTTCCCCTAGGCCGTTCTTGTTATTCGTTTCGAGCATCAGAATTACGAAAATTTTGAGTTTCTCAAGCGTTTCTTGCATCCAAACTGCCATATATCGCGAACGGATTGACCAATACGCAAAATTTCTGTTGCATCTGAAAGTAGAAACTCGCCCGATTACAACGGTATGCGTGCTTTTCCCCTAGGCCGTTCGAGTCATTCGTTTAGAGCATCAGAACTGCGAAAATTTTGAGTTTCTCAAGCGTTTCTTACCTCCAAACTGCCATATCTCGCGAACAGATTGACGAATCCGCAAAATTTCTGTTGCACCTGAAGGTAGAAACTCGCCCGATTACAACGGTACGAGTACTTTTCCCCTAGGCCGTTCTACTTATTCGTTTCGAACATCAGAACTGCGAAAATTTTGAGTTTCTCAAGCGTTTCTTACATCCAAACTGCCATATCTCGCGAACGGATTGACCAATCCGCAAAATTTCTGTTGCATCTGAAAGTAGAAGCTCGCCAGATTACAACAGTATGCGTACTTTTCCCCTAGGCCGTTCTTGTTATTCGTTTCGAGCATCAGAATTACGAAAATTTTGAGTTTCTCAAGCGTTTCTTGCATCCAAACTGCCATATATCGCGAACGGATTGACCAATCCGCAAAATTTCTGTTGCATCTGAAAGTAGAAGCTCGCCAGATTACAACAGTATGCGTACTTTTCCCCTAGGCCGTTCTAGTTATTCGTTGCGAGCATCAGAACTGCGTAACTTTGGAGTTTCTCAAGCGTTTCTTACCTCCAAACTGCCATATCTCGCGAACGGATTGACGAATCCGCAAAATTTCTGTTGCACCTGAAAGTGGAAACTCGCCCGATTACAACGGTATGAGTGCTTTTCCCCTCTGCCGTTCTATTTATTCGTTTCGAGCATTAGAACTGCGAAAATTTTCAGTTTCTCAAGCGTTTCTTACCTCCAAACTGCCATATCTCGCGAACGGATAGACCAATCCGCAAAATTTCCGTTGCATCTGAAAGTAGAAACTCGCCCGATTACAACGGTACGAGTACTTTTCCCCTAGGCCGTTCTACTTATTCGTTTCGAGCATCAGAACTGCGAAAATTTTGAGTTTCTCAAGCGTTTCTTGCCTCCAAACTGCCATATCTCGCGAACCGATTGACCAATCCGCAAAGTTTCCGTTGCATCTGAAAGTAGAAACTCGCCCGATTACAACGGTATAAGTACATTTCCCCTAGGCCGTTCTGGTTATTCGTTGCGAGCATCAGAACTGCGAAAATTTTGAGTTTCTCAAGCGTTTCTTACATCCGAACTGCCATATCTCGCGAACGGATTGACCAATCCGCAAAATTTCTGTTGCATCTGAAAGTAGAAACTCGCCCGATTACAACGGTATGCGTACTTTTCCCCTAGGCCGTTCTAGTTATTCGTTTCGAGCATCAGAACTGCGAAAATTTTGAGTTTCTCAAGCGTTTCTTAATCCAAACTGCCATATCTCGCGAACGGATTGACCAATCCGCAAAATTTCTGTTGCATCTGAAAGTAGAAGCTCGCCAGATTACAACAGTATGCGTACTTTTCCCGTAGGCCGTTGTAGTTATTCGTTGCGAGCATCAGAACTGCGTAAATTTTGAGTTTCTCAAGCGTTTCTTACATCCAAACTGCCATATCTCGCGAACGGATTGACGAATCCGCAAAATTTCTGTTGCACCTGAAAGTAGAAACTCGCCCGATTACAACGGTATGCGTACTTTTCCCCTAGGCCTTTCTAGTTATTCATTTCGAGCATCAGAACTGCGAAAATTTTGTGTTTCTCAAGCGTTTCTTACTTCCAAACTGCCATATCTCGCGAACGGATTGACCAATACGCAAAATTTCTGTTGCATCTGAAAGTAGAAACTCGCCCGATTACAACGGTATGCGTGCTTTTCTCCTAGGCCGTTCTAGTTATTCGTTTCGAGCATCAGAACTGCGAAAATTTTGAGTTTCTCAAGCGTTTCTTACATCGAAACTGCCATATCTCGCGAACGGATTGACCAATCCGCAAAATTTCTGTTGCATCTGAAAGTAGAAGCTCGCCAGATTACAACAGTATGCGTACTTTTCCCCTAGGCCGTTCTTGTTATTCGTTTCGAGCATCAGAATTACGAAAATTTTGAGTTTCTCAAGCGTTTCTTACATCCAAACTGCCATATCTCGCGAACGGATAGACCAATCCGCAAAATTTCCGTTGCATCGGAAAGTAGAAACTCGCCCGATTACAACGGTATAAGTACCTTTCCCCTAAGCCGTTCTTGTTATTCGTTTCGAGCATCAGAACTGCGAAAATTTTGAGTTTCTCAAGCGTTTCTTAATCCAAACTGCCATATCTCGCGAACGGATTGACCAATCCGCAAAATTTCTGTTGCATCTGAAAGTAGAAGCTCGCCAGATTACAACAGTATGCGTACTTTTCCCGTAGGCCGTTGTAGTTATTCGTTGCGAGCATCAGAACTGCGTAAATTTTGAGTTTCTCAAGCGTTTCTTACATCCAAACTGCCATATCTCGCGAACGGATTGACGAATCCGCAAAATTTCTGTTGCACCTGAAAGTAGAAACTCGCCCGATTACAACGGTATGCGTACTTTTCCCCTAGGCCGTTCTAGTTATTCATTTCGAGCATCAGAACTGCGAAAATTTTGTGTTTCTCAAGCGTTTCTTACTTCCAAACTGCCATATCTCGCGAACGGATTGACCAATACGCAAAATTTCTGTTGCATCTGAAAGTAGAAACTCGCCCGATTACAACGGTATGCGTGCTTTTCTCCTAGGCCGTTCTAGTTATTCGTTTCGAGCATCAGAACTGCGAAAATTTTGAGTTTCTCAAGCGTTTCTTACATCGAAACTGCCATATCTCGCGAACGGATTGACCAATCCGCAAAATTTCTGTTGCATCTGAAAGTAGAAGCTCGCCAGATTACAACAGTATGCGTACTTTTCCCCTAGGCCGTTCTTGTTATTCGTTTCGAGCATCAGAATTACGAAAATTTTGAGTTTCTCAAGCGTTTCTTACATCCAAACTGCCATATCTCGCGAACGGATAGACCAATCCGCAAAATTTCCGTTGCATCTGAAAGTAGAAACTCGCCCGATTACAACGGTATAAGTACCTTTCCCCTAAGCCGTTCTTGTTATTCGTTTCGAGCATCAGAACTGCGAAAATTTTGAGTTTCTCAAACGTTTCTTACCTCCAAACTGCCATATCTCGCGAACGGATTTACGTATCCGCAAAATTTCTGTTGCACCTGAAAGTAGAAACTCGCCCGATTACAACGGTGTGCGTACTTTTCCCCTAGGCCGTTCTAGTTATTCATTTCGAGCATCAGAACTTCGAAAATTTTGTGTTTCTCAAGCGTTTCTTACTTCCAAACTGCCATATCTCGCGAACGGATTGACCAATACGCAAAATTTCTGTTGCATCTGAAAGTAGAAACTCGCCCGATTACAACGGTATGCGTGCTTTTCCCCTAGGCCGTTCTAGTTATTCGTTTCGAGCATCAGAACTGCGAAAATTTTGAGTTTCTCAAGCGTTTCTTACCTCCAAACTGCCATATCTCGCGAACAGATTGACGAATCCGCAAAATTTCTGTTGCACTTGAAGGTAGAAACTCGCCCGATTACAGCGGTACGAGTACTTTTCCCCTAGTCCGTTCTACTTATTCGTTTCGAGCATCAGAACTGCGAAAATTTTGAGTTTCTCAAGCGATTCTTACCTCCAAACTGCCATATCTCGCGAACCGATTGACCAATCCGCAAAGTTTCCGTTGCATCTGAAAGTAGAAACTCGCCCGATTACAACGGTATGCGTACTTTTCCCCTAGGCCGTTCTAGTTATTCGTTGCGAGCATCAGAACTGCGTAAATTTTGAGTTTCTCAAACGTTTCTTACCTCCAAACTGCCATATCTCGCGAACGGATTTACGTATCCGCAAAATTTCTGTTGCACCTGAAAGTAGAAGCTCGCCAGATTACAACAGTATGCGTACTTTTCCCCTAGGCCGTTCTTGTTATTCGTTTCGAGCATCAGAATTACGAAAATTTTGAGTTTCTCAAGCGTTTCTTGCATCCAAACTGCCATATATCGCGAACGGATTGACCAATACGCAAAATTTCTGTTGCATCTGAAAGTAGAAACTCGCCCGATTACAACGGTATGCGTGCTTTTCCCCTAGGCCGTTCGAGTCATTCGTTTAGAGCATCAGAACTGCGAAAATTTTGAGTTTCTCAAGCGTTTCTTACCTCCAAACTGCCATATCTCGCGAACAGATTGACGAATCCGCAAAATTTCTGTTGCACCTGAAGGTAGAAACTCGCCCGATTACAACGGTACGAGTACTTTTCCCCTAGGCCGTTCTACTTATTCGTTTCGAACATCAGAACTGCGAAAATTTTGAGTTTCTCAAGCGTTTCTTACATCCAAACTGCCATATCTCGCGAACGGATTGACCAATCCGCAAAATTTCTGTTGCATCTGAAAGTAGAAGCTCGCCAGATTACAACAGTATGCGTACTTTTCCCCTAGGCCGTTCTTGTTATTCGTTTCGAGCATCAGAATTACGAAAATTTTGAGTTTCTCAAGCGTTTCTTGCATCCAAACTGCCATATATCGCGAACGGATTGACCAATCCGCAAAATTTCTGTTGCATCTGAAAGTAGAAGCTCGCCAGATTACAACAGTATGCGTACTTTTCCCCTAGGCCGTTCTAGTTATTCGTTGCGAGCATCAGAACTGCGTAACTTTGGAGTTTCTCAAGCGTTTCTTACCTCCAAACTGCCATATCTCGCGAACGGATTGACGAATCCGCAAAATTTCTGTTGCACCTGAAAGTGGAAACTCGCCCGATTACAACGGTATGAGTGCTTTTCCCCTCTGCCGTTCTATTTATTCGTTTCGAGCATTAGAACTGCGAAAATTTTCAGTTTCTCAAGCGTTTCTTACCTCCAAACTGCCATATCTCGCGAACGGATAGACCAATCCGCAAAATTTCCGTTGCATCTGAAAGTAGAAACTCGCCCGATTACAACGGTACGAGTACTTTTCCCCTAGGCCGTTCTACTTATTCGTTTCGAGCATCAGAACTGCGAAAATTTTGAGTTTCTCAAGCGTTTCTTGCCTCCAAACTGCCATATCTCGCGAACCGATTGACCAATCCGCAAAGTTTCCGTTGCATCTGAAAGTAGAAACTCGCCCGATTACAACGGTATAAGTACATTTCCCCTAGGCCGTTCTGGTTATTCGTTGCGAGCATCAGAACTGCGAAAATTTTGAGTTTCTCAAGCGTTTCTTACATCCGAACTGCCATATCTCGCGACGGATTGACCAATCCGCAAAATTTCTGTTGCATCTGAAAGTAGAAACTCGCCCGATTACAACGGTATGCGTACTTTTCCCCTAGGCCGTTCTAGTTATTCGTTTCGAGCATCAGAACTGCGAAAATTTTGAGTTTCTCAAGCGTTTCTTAATCCAAACTGCCATATCTCGCGAACGGATTGACCAATCCGCAAAATTTCTGTTGCATCTGAAAGTAGAAGCTCGCCAGATTACAACAGTATGCGTACTTTTCCCGTAGGCCGTTGTAGTTATTCGTTGCGAGCATCAGAACTGCGTAAATTTTGAGTTTCTCAAGCGTTTCTTACATCCAAACTGCCATATCTCGCGAACGGATTGACGAATCCGCAAAATTTCTGTTGCACCTGAAAGTAGAAACTCGCCCGATTACAACGGTATGCGTACTTTTCCCCTAGGCCGTTCTAGTTATTCATTTCGAGCATCAGAACTGCGAAAATTTTGTGTTTCTCAAGCGTTTCTTACTTCCAAACTGCCATATCTCGCGAACGGATTGACCAATACGCAAAATTTCTGTTGCATCTGAAAGTAGAAACTCGCCCGATTACAACGGTATGCGTGCTTTTCTCCTAGGCCGTTCTAGTTATTCGTTTCGAGCATCAGAACTGCGAAAATTTTGAGTTTCTCAAGCGTTTCTTACATCGAAACTGCCATATCTCGCGAACGGATTGACCAATCCGCAAAATTTCTGTTGCATCTGAAAGTAGAAGCTCGCCAGATTACAACAGTATGCGTACTTTTCCCCTAGGCCGTTCTTGTTATTCGTTTCGAGCATCAGAATTACGAAAATTTTGAGTTTCTCAAGCGTTTCTTACATCCAAACTGCCATATCTCGCGAACGGATAGACCAATCCGCAAAATTTCCGTTGCATCGGAAAGTAGAAACTCGCCCGATTACAACGGTATAAGTACCTTTCCCCTAAGCCGTTCTTGTTATTCGTTTCGAGCATCAGAACTGCGAAAATTTTGAGTTTCTCAAGCGTTTCTTACCTCCAAACTGCCATATCTCGCGAACGGATTGACCAATCCGCAAAATTTCTGTTGCATCTGAAAGTAGAAACTCGCCCGATTACAACGGTATGCGTACTTTTCCCCTCGGCCGTTCTAGTTATTCGTTTCGAGCATCAGAACTGCGAAAATTTTGAGTTTCTCAAGCGTTTCTTACCTCCAAACTGCCATATCTCGCGAACGGATTGACCAATCTGCAAAATTTCTGTTGCACCTGAAGGTAGAAACTCGCCCGATTACAACGGTATGCGTACTTTTCCCCTAGGCCGTTCTAGTTATTCATTTCGAGCATCAGAACTGCGAAAATTTTGTGTTTCTCAAGCGTTTCTTACTAACAAACTGCCATATCTCGCGAACGGATTGACCAATACGCAAAATTTCTGTTGCATCTGAAAGTAGAAACTCGCCCGATTACAACGGTATGCGTGCTTTTCCCCTAGGCCGTTCGAGTCATTCGTTTAGAGCATCAGAACTGCGAAAATTTTGAGTTTCTCAAGCGTTTCTTACCTCCAAACTGCCATATCTCGCGAACAGATTGACGAATCCGCAAAATTTCTGTTGCACCTGAAGGTAGAAACTCGCCCGATTACAACGGTACGAGTACTTTTCCCCTAGGCCGTTCTACTTATTCGTTTCGAACATCAGAACTGCGAAAATTTTGAGTTTCTCAAGCGTTTCTTACATCCAAACTGCCATATCTCGCGAACGGATTGACCAATCCGCAAAATTTCTGTTGCATCTGAAAGTAGAAGCTCGCCAGATTACAACAGTATGCGTACTTTTCCCCTAGGCCGTTCTTGTTATTCGTTTCGAGCATCAGAATTACGAAAATTTTGAGTTTCTCAAGCGTTTCTTGCATCCAAACTGCCATATATCGCGAACGGATTGACCAATCCGCAAAATTTCTGTTGCATCTGAAAGTAGAAGCTCGCCAGATTACAACAGTATGCGTACTTTTCCCATAGGCCGTTCCAGTTATTCGTTGCGAGCATCAGAACTGCGTAACTTTGGAGTTTCTCAAGCGTTTCTTACCTCCAAACTGCCATATCTCGCGAACGGATAGACCAATCCGCAAAATTTCCGTTGCATCTGAAAGTAGAAACTCGCCCGATTACAACGGTATAAGTACCTTTCCCCTAAGCCGTTCTTGTTATTCGTTTCGAGCATCAGAACTGCGAAAATTTTGAGTTTCTCAAACGTTTCTTACCTCCAAACTGCCATATCTCGCGAACGGATTTACGTATCCGCAAAATTTCTGTTGCACCTGAAAGTAGAAACTCGCCCGATTACAACGGTGTGCGTACTTTTCCCCTAGGCCGTTCTAGTTATTCATTTCGAGCATCAGAACTTCGAAAATTTTGTGTTTCTCAAGCGTTTCTTACTTCCAAACTGCCATATCTCGCGAACGGATTGACCAATACGCAAAATTTCTGTTGCATCTGAAAGTAGAAACTCGCCCGATTACAACGGTATGCGTGCTTTTCCCCTAGGCCGTTCTAGTTATTCGTTTCGAGCATCAGAACTGCGAAAATTTTGAGTTTCTCAAGCGTTTCTTACCTCCAAACTGCCATATCTCGCGAACAGATTGACGAATCCGCAAAATTTCTGTTGCACTTGAAGGTAGAAACTCGCCCGATTACAGCGGTACGAGTACTTTTCCCCTAGTCCGTTCTACTTATTCGTTTCGAGCATCAGAACTGCGAAAATTTTGAGTTTCTCAAGCGATTCTTACCTCCAAACTGCCATATCTCGCGAACCGATTGACCAATCCGCAAAGTTTCCGTTGCATCTGAAAGTAGAAACTCGCCCGATTACAACGGTATGCGTACTTTTCCCCTAGGCCGTTCTAGTTATTCGTTGCGAGCATCAGAACTGCGTAAATTTTGAGTTTCTCAAACGTTTCTTACCTCCAAACTGCCATATCTCGCGAACGGATTTACGTATCCGCAAAATTTCTGTTGCACCTGAAAGTAGAAGCTCGCCAGATTACAACAGTATGCGTACTTTTCCCCTAGGCCGTTCTTGTTATTCGTTTCGAGCATCAGAATTACGAAAATTTTGAGTTTCTCAAGCGTTTCTTGCATCCAAACTGCCATATATCGCGAACGGATTGACCAATACGCAAAATTTCTGTTGCATCTGAAAGTAGAAACTCGCCCGATTACAACGGTATGCGTGCTTTTCCCCTAGGCCGTTCGAGTCATTCGTTTAGAGCATCAGAACTGCGAAAATTTTGAGTTTCTCAAGCGTTTCTTACCTCCAAACTGCCATATCTCGCGAACAGATTGACGAATCCGCAAAATTTCTGTTGCACCTGAAGGTAGAAACTCGCCCGATTACAACGGTACGAGTACTTTTCCCCTAGGCCGTTCTACTTATTCGTTTCGAACATCAGAACTGCGAAAATTTTGAGTTTCTCAAGCGTTTCTTACATCCAAACTGCCATATCTCGCGAACGGATTGACCAATCCGCAAAATTTCTGTTGCATCTGAAAGTAGAAGCTCGCCAGATTACAACAGTATGCGTACTTTTCCCCTAGGCCGTTCTTGTTATTCGTTTCGAGCATCAGAATTACGAAAATTTTGAGTTTCTCAAGCGTTTCTTGCATCCAAACTGCCATATATCGCGAACGGATTGACCAATCCGCAAAATTTCTGTTGCATCTGAAAGTAGAAGCTCGCCAGATTACAACAGTATGCGTACTTTTCCCCTAGGCCGTTCTAGTTATTCGTTGCGAGCATCAGAACTGCGTAACTTTGGAGTTTCTCAAGCGTTTCTTACCTCCAAACTGCCATATCTCGCGAACGGATTGACGAATCCGCAAAATTTCTGTTGCACCTGAAAGTGGAAACTCGCCCGATTACAACGGTATGAGTGCTTTTCCCCTCTGCCGTTCTATTTATTCGTTTCGAGCATTAGAACTGCGAAAATTTTCAGTTTCTCAAGCGTTTCTTACCTCCAAACTGCCATATCTCGCGAACGGATAGACCAATCCGCAAAATTTCCGTTGCATCTGAAAGTAGAAACTCGCCCGATTACAACGGTACGAGTACTTTTCCCCTAGGCCGTTCTACTTATTCGTTTCGAGCATCAGAACTGCGAAAATTTTGAGTTTCTCAAGCGTTTCTTGCCTCCAAACTGCCATATCTCGCGAACCGATTGACCAATCCGCAAAGTTTCCGTTGCATCTGAAAGTAGAAACTCGCCCGATTACAACGGTATAAGTACATTTCCCCTAGGCCGTTCTGGTTATTCGTTGCGAGCATCAGAACTGCGAAAATTTTGAGTTTCTCAAGCGTTTCTTACATCCGAACTGCCATATCTCGCGAACGGATTGACCAATCCGCAAAATTTCTGTTGCATCTGAAAGTAGAAACTCGCCCGATTACAACGGTATGCGTACTTTTCCCCTAGGCCGTTCTAGTTATTCGTTTCGAGCATCAGAACTGCGAAAATTTTGAGTTTCTCAAGCGTTTCTTAATCCAAACTGCCATATCTCGCGAACGGATTGACCAATCCGCAAAATTTCTGTTGCATCTGAAAGTAGAAGCTCGCCAGATTACAACAGTATGCGTACTTTTCCCGTAGGCCGTTGTAGTTATTCGTTGCGAGCATCAGAACTGCGTAAATTTTGAGTTTCTCAAGCGTTTCTTACATCCAAACTGCCATATCTCGCGAACGGATTGACGAATCCGCAAAATTTCTGTTGCACCTGAAAGTAGAAACTCGCCCGATTACAACGGTATGCGTACTTTTCCCCTAGGCCGTTCTAGTTATTCATTTCGAGCATCAGAACTGCGAAAATTTTGTGTTTCTCAAGCGTTTCTTACTTCCAAACTGCCATATCTCGCGAACGGATTGACCAATACGCAAAATTTCTGTTGCATCTGAAAGTAGAAACTCGCCCGATTACAACGGTATGCGTGCTTTTCTCCTAGGCCGTTCTAGTTATTCGTTTCGAGCATCAGAACTGCGAAAATTTTGAGTTTCTCAAGCGTTTCTTACATCGAAACTGCCATATCTCGCGAACGGATTGACCAATCCGCAAAATTTCTGTTGCATCTGAAAGTAGAAGCTCGCCAGATTACAACAGTATGCGTACTTTTCCCCTAGGCCGTTCTTGTTATTCGTTTCGAGCATCAGAATTACGAAAATTTTGAGTTTCTCAAGCGTTTCTTACATCCAAACTGCCATATCTCGCGAACGGATAGACCAATCCGCAAAATTTCCGTTGCATCGGAAAGTAGAAACTCGCCCGATTACAACGGTATAAGTACCTTTCCCCTAAGCCGTTCTTGTTATTCGTTTCGAGCATCAGAACTGCGAAAATTTTGAGTTTCTCAAGCGTTTCTTACCTCCAAACTGCCATATCTCGCGAACGGATTGACCAATCCGCAAAATTTCTGTTGCATCTGAAAGTAGAAACTCGCCCGATTACAACGGTATGCGTACTTTTCCCCTCGGCCGTTCTAGTTATTCGTTTCGAGCATCAGAACTGCGAAAATTTTGAGTTTCTCAAGCGTTTCTTACCTCCAAACTGCCATATCTCGCGAACGGATTGACCAATCTGCAAAATTTCTGTTGCACCTGAAGGTAGAAACTCGCCCGATTACAACGGTATGCGTACTTTTCCCCTAGGCCGTTCTAGTTATTCATTTCGAGCATCAGAACTGCGAAAATTTTGTGTTTCTCAAGCGTTTCTTACTAACAAACTGCCATATCTCGCGAACGGATTGACCAATACGCAAAATTTCTGTTGCATCTGAAAGTAGAAACTCGCCCGATTACAACGGTATGCGTGCTTTTCCCCTAGGCCGTTCGAGTCATTCGTTTAGAGCATCAGAACTGCGAAAATTTTGAGTTTCTCAAGCGTTTCTTACCTCCAAACTGCCATATCTCGCGAACAGATTGACGAATCCGCAAAATTTCTGTTGCACCTGAAGGTAGAAACTCGCCCGATTACAACGGTACGAGTACTTTTCCCCTAGGCCGTTCTACTTATTCGTTTCGAACATCAGAACTGCGAAAATTTTGAGTTTCTCAAGCGTTTCTTACATCCAAACTGCCATATCTCGCGAACGGATTGACCAATCCGCAAAATTTCTGTTGCATCTGAAAGTAGAAGCTCGCCAGATTACAACAGTATGCGTACTTTTCCCCTAGGCCGTTCTTGTTATTCGTTTCGAGCATCAGAATTACGAAAATTTTGAGTTTCTCAAGCGTTTCTTGCATCCAAACTGCCATATATCGCGAACGGATTGACCAATCCGCAAAATTTCTGTTGCATCTGAAAGTAGAAGCTCGCCAGATTACAACAGTATGCGTACTTTTCCCATAGGCCGTTCTAGTTATTCGTTGCGAGCATCAGAACTGCGTAACTTTGGAGTTTCTCAAGCGTTTCTTACCTCCAAACTGCCATATCTCGCGAACGGATTGACGAATCCGCAAAATTTCTGTTGCACCTGAAAGTGGAAACTCGCCCGATTACAACGGTATGAGTGCTTTTCCCCTCTGCCGTTCTATTTATTCGTTTCGAGCATTAGAACTGCGAAAATTTTCAGTTTCTCAAGCGTTTCTTACCTCCAAACTGCCATATCTCGCGAACGGATAGACCAATCCGCAAAATTTCCGTTGCATCTGAAAGTAGAAACTCGCCCGATTACAACGGTACGAGTACTTTTCCCCTAGGCCGTTCTACTTATTCGTTTCGAGCATCAGAACTGCGAAAATTTTGTGTTTCTCAAGCGTTTCTTACTTCCAAACTGCCATATCTCGCGAACGGATTGACCAATACGCAAAATTTCTGTTGCATCTGAAAGTAGAAACTCGCCCGATTACAACGGTATGCGTGCTTTTCTCCTAGGCCGTTCTAGTTATTCGTTTCGAGCATCAGAACTGCGAAAATTTTGAGTTTCTCAAGCGTTTCTTACATCGAAACTGCCATATCTCGCGAACGGATTGACCAATCCGCAAAATTTCTGTTGCATCTGAAAGTAGAAGCTCGCCAGATTACAACAGTATGCGTACTTTTCCCCTAGGCCGTTCTTGTTATTCGTTTCGAGCATCAGAATTACGAAAATTTTGAGTTTCTCAAGCGTTTCTTACATCCAAACTGCCATATCTCGCGAACGGATAGACCAATCCGCAAAATTTCCGTTGCATCTGAAAGTAGAAACTCGCCCGATTACAACGGTATAAGTACCTTTCCCCTAAGCCGTTCTTGTTATTCGTTTCGAGCATCAGAACTGCGAAAATTTTGAGTTTCTCAAGCGTTTCTTACCTCCAAACTGCCATATCTCGCGAACGGATTGACCAATCCGCAAAATTTCTGTTGCATCTGAAAGTAGAAACTCGCCCGATTACAACGGTATGCGTACTTTTCCCCTCGGCCGTTCTAGTTATTCGTTTCGAGCATCAGAACTGCGAAAATTTTGAGTTTCTCAAGCGTTTCTTACCTCCAAACTGCCATATCTCGCGAACGGATTGACGAATCCGCAAAATTTCTGTTGCACCTGAAAGTAGAAACTCGCCCGATTACAACGGTATGAGTACTTTTCCCCTAGGCCGTTCTAGTTATTCGTTTCGAGCATCAGAATTGCGAAAATTTTGAGTTTCTCAAGCGTTTCTTACATCCAAACTGCCATATCTCGCGAACGGATAGACCAATCCGCAAAATTTCCGTTGCATCTGAAAGTAGAAACTCGCCCGATTACAACGGTATAAGTACCTTTCCCCTAAGCCGTTCTAGTTATTCGTTTCGAGCATCAGAACTGCGAAAATTTTGAGTTTCTCAAGCGTTTCTTACCTCCAAACTGCCATGTCTCGCGAACGGATTGACGAATCTGCAAAATTTCGATTGCACCTGAAAGTAGAAACTCGCGCGATTCCAACGGTATGCGTACTTTTCTCCTAAGACGTTCTAGTTATTCGTTTCGAGTATCAGAACTGCCAAAATTTTGAGTTTCTCAAGCGTTTCTTGCATCCAAACTGCAATATCTCGCGAACGGATTGACCAATCCGCAAAATTTCTGTTGCATCTGAAAGTAGAAGCTCGCCAGATTACAACAGTATGCGTACTTTTCCCCTAGGCCGTTCTAGTTATTCGTTGCGAGCATCAGAACTGCGTAACTTTGGAGTTTCTCAAGCGTTTCTTACCTCCAAACTGCCATATCTCGCGAACGGATTGACGAATCCGCAAAATTTCTGTTGCACCTGAAAGTGGAAACTCGCCCGATTACAACGGTATGAGTACTTTTCCCCTCTGCCGTTCTATTTATTCGTTTCGAGCATTAGAACTGCGAAAATTTTCAGTTTCTCAAGCGTTTCTTACCTCCAAACTGTCATATCTCGCGAACGGATAGACCAATCCGCAAAATTTCCGTTGCATCTGAAAGTAGAAACTGGCCCGATTACAACGGTATGAGTACTTTTCCCCTAGGCCGTTCTACTTATTCGTTTCGAGCATCAGAACTGCGAAAATTTTGAGTTTCTCAAGCGTTTCTTACATCCGAACTGCCATATCTCGCGAACGGATTGACCAATCCGCAAAATTTCTGGTGCATCTGAAAGTAGAAACTCGCCCGATTACAACGGTATGCGTACTTTTCCCCTAGGCCGTTCTAGTTATTCGTTTCGAGCATCAGAACTGCGATAATTTTGAGTTTCTCAAGCGTTTCTTACCTCCAAACTGCCATATCTCGCGAACAGATTGACGAATCCGCAAAATTTCTGTTGCACTTGAAGGTAGAAACTCGCCCGATTACAACGGTATGAGTACTTTTCCCCTAGGCCGTCCTACTTATTCGTTTCGAGCATCAGAACTGCGAAAATTTTGTGTTTCTCAAGCGTTTCTTACTAACAAACTGCCATATCTCGCGAACGGATTGACCAATCCGCAAAATTTCTGTTGCATCTGAAAGTAGAAGCTCGCCAGATTACAACAGTATGCGTACTTTTCCCCTAGGCCGTTCTTGTTATTCGTTTCGAGCATCAGAATTACGAAAATTTTGAGTTTCTCAAGCGTTTCTTGCATCCAAACTGCCATATATCGCGAACGGATTGACCAATCCGCAAAATTTCTGTTGCATCTGAAAGTAGAAGCTCGCCAGATTACAACAGTATGCGTACTTTTCCCATAGGCCGTTCTAGTTATTCGTTGCGAGCATCAGAACTGCGTAACTTTGGAGTTTCTCAAGCGTTTCTTACCTCCAAACTGCCATATCTCGCGAACGGATTGACGAATCCGCAAAATTTCTGTTGCACCTGAAAGTGGAAACTCGCCCGATTACAACGGTATGAGTGCTTTCCCCTCTGCCGTTCTATTTATTCGTTTCGAGCATTAGAACTGCGAAAATTTTCAGTTTCTCAAGCGTTTCTTACCTCCAAACTGCCATATCTCGCGAACAGATAGACCAATCCGCAAAATTTCCGTTGCATCTGAAAGTAGAAACTCGCCCGATTACAACGGTACGAGTACTTTTCCCCTAGGCCGTTCTACTTATTCGTTTCGAGCATCAGAACTGCGAAAATTTTGAGTTTCTCAAGCGTTTCTTGCCTCCAAACTGCCATATCTCGCGAACCGATTGACCAATCCGCAAAGTTTCCGTTGCATCTGAAAGTAGAAACTCGCCCGATTACAACGGTATAAGTACATTTCCCCTAGGCCGTTCTGGTTATTCGTTGCGAGCATCAGAACTGCGAAAATTTTGAGTTTCTCAAGCGTTTCTTGCATCCGAACTGCCATATCTCGCGAACGGATTGACCAATCCGCAAAATTTCTGTTGCACCTGAAAGTAGAAACTCGCCCGATTACAACGGTATGCGTACTTTTCCCCTAGGCCGTTCTAGTTATTCATTTCGAGCATCAGAACTGCGAAAATTTTGTGTTTCTCAAGCGTTTCTTACTTCCAAACTGCCATATCTCGCGAACGGATTGACCAATACGCAAAATTTCTGTTGCATCTGAAAGTAGAAACTCGCCCGATTACAACGGTATGCGTGCTTTTCTCCTAGGCCGTTCTAGTTATTCGTTTCGAGCATCAGAACTGCGAAAATTTTGAGTTTCTCAAGCGTTTCTTACATCGAAACTGCCATATCTCGCGAACGGATTGACCAATCCGCAAAATTTCTGTTGCATCTGAAAGTAGAAGCTCGCCAGATTACAACAGTATGCGTACTTTTCCCCTAGGCCGTTCTTGTTATTCGTTTCGAGCATCAGAATTACGAAAATTTTGAGTTTCTCAAGCGTTTCTGACATCCAAACTGCCATATCTCGCGAACGGATAGACCAATCCGCAAAATTTCCGTTGCATCTGAAAGTAGAAACTCGCCCGATTACAACGGTATAAGTACCTTTCCCCTAAGCCGTTCTTGTTATTCGTTTCGAGCATCAGAACTGCGAAAATTTTGAGTTTCTCAAGCGTTTCTTACCTCCAAACTGCCATATCTCGCGAACGGATTGACCAATCCGCAAAATTTCTGTTGCATCTGAAAGTAGAAACTCGCCCGATTACAACGGTATGCGTACTTTTCCCCTCGGCCGTTCTAGTTATTCGTTTCGAGCATCAGAACTGCGAAAATTTTGAGTTTCTCAAGCGTTTCTTACCTCCAAACTGCCATATCTCGCGAACGGATTGACGAATCCGCAAAATTTCTGTTGCACCTGAAAGTAGAAACTCGCCCGATTACAACGGTATGAGTACTTTTCCCCTAGGCCGTTCTAGTTATTCGTTTCGAGCATCAGAATTGCGAAAATTTTGAGTTTCTCAAGCGTTTCTTACATCCAAACTGCCATATCTCGCGAACGGATAGACCAATCCGCAAAATTTCCGTTGCATCTGAAAGTAGAAACTCGCCCGATTACAACGGTATAAGTACCTTTCCCCTAAGCCGTTCTAGTTATTCGTTTCGAGCATCAGAACTGCGAAAATTTTGAGTTTCTCAAGCGTTTCTTACCTCCAAACTGCCATGTCTCGCGAACGGATTGACGAATCCGCAAAATTTCGATTGCACCTGAAAGTAGAAACTCGCGCGATTCCAACGGTATGCGTACTTTTCTCCTAAGACGTTCTAGTTATTCGTTTCGAGTATCAGAACTGCCAAAATTTTGAGTTTCTCAAGCGTTTCTTGCATCCAAACTGCAATATCTCGCGAACGGATTGACCAATCCGCAAAATTTCTGTTGCATCTGAAAGTAGAAGCTCGCCAGATTACAACAGTATGCGTACTTTTCCCCTAGGCCGTTCTAGTTATTCGTTGCGAGCATCAGAACTGCGTAACTTTGGAGTTTCTCAAGCGTTTCTTACCTCCAAACTGCCATATCTCGCGAACGGATTGACGAATCCGCAAAATTTCTGTTGCACCTGAAAGTGGAAACTCGCCCGATTACAACGGTATGAGTACTTTTCCCCTCTGCCGTTCTATTTATTCGTTTCGAGCATTAGAACTGCGAAAATTTTCAGTTTCTCAAGCGTTTCTTACCTCCAAACTGCCATATCTCGCGAACGGATAGACCAATCCGCAAAATTTCCGTTGCATCTGAAAGTAGAAACTCGCCCGATTACAACGGTATGAGTACTTTTCCCCTAGGCCGTTCTACTTATTCGTTTCGAGCATCAGAACTGCGAAAATTTTGAGTTTCTCAAGCGTTTCTTACATCCGAACTGCCATATCTCGCGAACGGATTGACCAATCCGCAAAATTTCTGTTGCATCTGAAAGTAGAAACTCGCCCGATTACAACGGTATGCGTACTTTTCCCCTAGGCCGTTCTAGTTATTCGTTTCGAGCATCAGAACTGCGATAATTTTGAGTTTCTCAAGCGTTTCTTACCTCCAAACTGCCATATCTCGCGAACAGATTGACGAATCCGCAAAATTTCTGTTGCACTTGAAGGTAGAAACTCGCCCGATTACAACGGTATGAGTACTTTTCCCCTAGGCCGTCCTACTTATTCGTTTCGAGCATCAGAACTGCGAAAATTTTGAGTTTCTCAAGCGATTCTTACCTCCAAACTGCCATATCTCGCGAACCGATTGACCAATCCGCAAAGTTTCCGTTGCATCTGAAAGTAGAAACTCGCCCGATTACAACGGTGTAAGTACTTTTCCCCTAGGCCGTTCTAGTTATTCGTTTCGAGCATCAGAACTGCGAAAATTTTGAGTTTCTCAAGCGTTTCTTACATCCGAACTGCCATATCTCGCGAACGGATTGACCAATCCGCAAAATTTCTGTTGCATCTGAAAGTAGAAACTCGCCCGATTACAACGGTGTAAGTACTTTTCCCCTAGGCCGTTCTAGTTATTCGTTTCGAGCATCAGAACTGCGAAAATTTTGAGTTTATCAAGCGTTTCTTACCTCCAAACTGCCATATCTCGCGAACGGATTGACCAATCCGCATAATTTTTGTTGCATCTGAAAGTAGAAACTCGCCCGAATACAACGGTATGTGTACTTTTCCCCTAGGCCGTTCTAGTTATGCTTGTCGAGTATCAGAACTGCCAAAATTTTGAGTTTCTCAAGCGTTTCTTGCATCCAAACTGCAATATCTCGCGAACGGATTGACCAATCCGCAAAATTTCTGTTGCATCTGAAAGTAGAAGCTCGCCAGATTACAACAGTATGCGTACTTTTCCCCTAGGCCGTTCTAGTTATTCGTTGCGAGCATCAGAACTGCGTAACTTTGGAGTTTCTCAAGCGTTTCTTACCTCCAAACTGCCATATCTCGCGAACGGATTGACGAATCCGCAAAATTTCTGTTGCACCTGAAAGTGGAAACTCGCCCGATTACAACGGTATGAGTACTTTTCCCCTCTGCCGTTCTATTTATTCGTTTCGAGCATTAGAACTGCGAAAATTTTCAGTTTCTCAAGCGTTTCTTACCTCCAAACTGCCATATCTCGCGAACGGATAGACCAATCCGCAAAATTTCCGTTGCATCTGAAAGTAGAAACTCGCCCGATTACAACGGTATGAGTACTTTTCCCCTAGGCCGTTCTACTTATTCGTTTCGAGCATCAGAACTGCGAAAATTTTGAGTTTCTCAAGCGTTTCTTACATCCGAACTGCCATATCTCGCGAACGGATTGACCAATCCGCAAAATTTCTGTTGCATCTGAAAGTAGAAACTCGCCCGATTACAACGGTATGCGTACTTTTCCCCTAGGCCGTTCTAGTTATTCGTTTCGGGCATCAGAACTGCGATAATTTTGAGTTTCTCAAGCGTTTCTTACCTCCAAACTGCCATATCTCGCGAACAGATTGACGAATCCGCAAAATTTCTGTTGCACTTGAAGGTAGAAACTCGCCCGATTACAACGGTATGAGTACTTTTCCCCTAGGCCGTCCTACTTATTCGTTTCGAGCATCAGAACTGCAAAAATTTTGAGATTCTCAAGCGATTCTTACCTCCAAACTGTCATATCTCGCGAACCGATTGACCAATCCGCAAAGTTTCCGTTGCATCTGAAAGTAGAAACTCGCCCGATTACAACGGTGTAAGTACTTTTCCCCTAGGCCGTTCTAGTTATTCGTTTCGAGCATCAGAACTGCGAAAATTTTGAGTTTCTCAAGCGTTTCTTACATCCGAACTGCCATATCTCGCGAACGGATTGACCAATCCGCAAAATTTCTGTTGCATCTGAAAGTAGAAACTCGCCCGATTACAACGGTGTAAGTACTTTTCCCCTAGGCCGTTCTAGTTATTCGTTTCGAGCATCAGAACTGCGAAAATTTTGAGTTTATCAAGCGTTTCTTACCTCCAAACTGCCATATCTCGCGAACGGATTGACCAATCCGCATAATTTTTGTTGCATCTGAAAGTAGAAACTCGCCCGAATACAACGGTATGTGTACTTTTCCCCTAGGCCGTTCTAGTTATGCTTGTCGAGCATCAGAACTGCGAAAATTTTGAGTTTCTCAAGTGTTTCTTACCTCCAAACTCCCATATCTCGCGAACGGATTGACCAATCCGCATAATTTTTGTTGCATCTGAAAGTAGAAACTCGCCCGATTACAACGGTATGTGTACTTTTCCCCTAGGCCGTTCTAGTTATGCTTGTCGAGCATCAGAACTGCGAAAATTTTGAGTTTCTCAAGTGTTTCTTACCTCCAAACTCCCATATCTCGCGAACGGAATGACCAATCCGCAAAATTTCTGTTGTGTCTGAAAGTAGAAACTCGCCCGATTACAACAGTGTGCGTGATTTTCCCCTAGGCCGTTCTGGTTATTCGTTTCGAGCATCAGAACTGCGAAAATTTTGAGTTTCTCAAGCGATTCTTACCTCCAAACTGCCATATCTCGCGAACCGATTGACCAATCCGCAAAGTTTCCGTTGCATCTGAAAGTAGAAACTCGCCCGATTACAACGGTGTAAGTACTTTTCCCCTAGGCCGTTCTAGTTATTCGTTTCGAGCATCAGAACTGCGAAAATTTTGAGTTTCTCAAGCGTTTCTTACATCCGAACTGCCATATCTCGCGAACGGATTGACCAATCCGCAAAATTTCTGTTGCATCTGAAAGTAGAAACTCGCCCGATTACAACGGTGTAAGTACTTTTCCCCTAGGCCGTTCTAGTTATTCGTTTCGAGCATCAGAACTGCGAAAATTTTGAGTTTCTCAAGCGTTTCTTACCTCCAAACTGCCATATCTCGCGAACGGATTGGCCAATCCGCATAATTTTTGTTGCATCTGAAAGTAGAAACTCGCCCGAATACAACGGTATGTGTACTTTTCCCCTAGGCCGTTCTAGTTATGCTTGTCGAGCATCAGAACTGCGAAAATTTTGAGTTTCTCAAGTGTTTCTTACCTCCAAACTCCCATATCTCGCGAACGGATTGACCAATCCGCATAATTTTTGTTGCATCTGAAAGTAGAAACTCGCCCGATTACAACGGTATGTGTACTTTTCCCCTAGGCCGTTCTAGTTATGCTTGTCGAGCATCAGAACTGCGAAAATTTTGAGTTTCTCAAGTGTTTCTTACCTCCAAACTCCCATATCTCGCGAACGGAATGACCAATCCGCAAAATTTCTGTTGTGTCTGAAAGTAGAAACTCGCCCGATTACAACAGTGTGCGTGATTTTCCCCTAGGCCGTTCTGGTTATTCGTTTCGAGCATCAGAACTGCGAAAATTTTGAGTTTCTCAAGCGTTTCTTACCTCCAAACTGCCATATCTCGCGAAAGGATTGACCAATCCGCATAATTTTTGTTGCATCTGAAAGTAGAAACTCGCCCGAATACAACGGTATGTGTACTTTTCTCCTAGGCCGTTCTAGTTATGCTTGTCGAGCAACAGAACTGCGAAAATTTTGAGTTTCTCAAGTGTTTCTTACCTCCAAACTCCCATATCTCGCGAACGGATTGACCAATCCGCATAATTTTTGTTGCATCTGAAAGTAGAAACTCGCCCGATTACAACGGTATGTGTACTTCTCCCTTAGGCCGTTCTAGATATGCTTGTCGAGCATCAGAACTGCGAAAATTTTGAGTTTCTCAAGTGTTTCTTACCTCCAAACTCCCATATCTCGCGAACGGATTGACCAATCCGCATAATTTTTGTTGCATCTGAAAGTAGAAACTCGCCCGATTACAACGGTATGTGTACTTTTCCCGTAGGCCGTTCTAGTTATTCGTTTCGAGCATCAGAACTGCGAAAATTTTGAGTTTCTCAAGCGTTTCTTACCTCCAAACTGCCATATCTCGCGAACGGATTGACCAATCCGCCAAATTTCTGTTGCATCTGAAAGTAGAAACTCCCCCGATTAGCCCTGTATGCGTACTTTTCCCGTAGGCCGTTCTAGTTATTCGTTTCGAGCATCAGAACTGCGAAAATTCTGAGTTTCTCAAGCGTTTCTTACGTCCTAACTGCCATATCTCGCGAACGGATTGACCAATCCGCAAAATTTCTGTTGCATCTGAAAGTAGAAACTCGCCCGATTACAAAGGTATGCGTACTTTTCCCGTAGGCCGTTCTAGTTATTCGTTTCGAGCATCAGAACTGCGAAAATTTTGAGTTTCTCAAGCGTTTCTTACCTCCAAACTGCCATATCTCGCGAACGGATTGACCAATCCGCATAATTTTTGTTGCATCTGAAAGTAGAAACTCGCCCGAATACAACGGTATGTGTACTTTTCCCCTAGGCCGTTCTAGTTATGCTTGTCGAGCATCAGAACTGCGAAAATTTTGAGTTTCTCAAGTGTTTCTTACCTCCAAACTCCCATATCTCGCGAACGGATTGACCAATCCGCATAATTTTTGTTGCATCTGAAAGTAGAAACTCGCCCGATTACAACGGTATGTGTACTTTTCCCCTAGGCCGTTCTAGTTATGCTTGTCGAGCATCAGAACTGCGAAAATTTTGAGTTTCTCAAGTGTTTCTTACCTCCAAACTCCCATATCTCGCGAACGGAATGACCAATCCGCAAAATTTCTGTTGTGTCTGAAAGTAGAAACTCGCCCGATTACAACAGTGTGCGTGATTTTCCCCTAGGCCGTTCTGGTTATTCGTTTCGAGCATCAGAACTGCGAAAATTTTGAGTTTCTCAAGCGTTTCTTACCTCCAAACTGCCATATCTCGCGAAAGGATTGACAAATCCGCATAATTTTTGTTGCATATGAAAGTAGATACTCGCCCGATTACAACGGTATGTGTACTTTGCCCCTAGGGCCGTTCTAGTTATTCGTTTCGAGCATGAGAACTGTGAAAATTTTGAGTTTCTCAACCGTTTCTTACCTCCAAACTGCCACATCTCGCGAACAGATTGAACAATCCGCAAAATTTCTGTTGCATCTGAAAGTAGAAACTCGCCCGATTACAACGGTATGCGTACTTTTCCCCCTAGGCCGTTCTAGTTACTCGTTTCGTGCATCAGAACTGCGAAAATTTTGAGTTTCTCAAGCGTTTCTTACATCCAAACTGCCATATCTCGCGAACGGATTGACCAATCCACAAAATTTCTGTTGCATCTGAATGTAGAAATTCGCCCGATTACGACGGTATGCGTACTTTGCCCCTAGGCCGTTCTAGTTATTCGTTTCGAGCATCAGAACTGTGAAAATTTTGTTTTTCTCAACCGTTTCTTACCTCCAAACTGCCATATCTCGCGAAGAGATTGAACAATCCGCATAATTTTTGTTGCATCTGAAAGTAGCAACTCGCCCGATTACAACGGTATGTGTACTTTTCCCCTAGGCCGTTCTAGTTATGCTTGTCGAGGAACAGAACTGCGAAAATTTTCAGTTTCTCAAGCGTTTCTTACCTCCAAACTGCCATATCTCGCTAACGGTTTGACCAACCCGCATAATTTTTGTTGCATCTGAAAGTAGAAACTCGCCCGATTACAACGGTATGTGTACTTCTCCCTTAGGCCGTTCTAGATATGCTTGTCGAGCATCAGAACTGCGAAAATTTTGAGTTTCTCAAGTGTTTCTTACCTCCAAACTCCCATATCTCGCGAACGGATTGACCAATCCGCATAATTTTTGTTGCATCTGAAAGTAGAAACTCGCCCGAATACAACGGTATGTGTACTTTTCTCCTAGGCCGTTCTAGTTATGCTTGTCGAGCAACAGAACTGCGAAAATTTTGAGTTTCTCAAGTGTTTCTTACCTCCAAACTCCCATATCTCGCGAACGGATTGACCAATCCGCATAATTTTTGTTGCATCTGAAAGTAGAAACTCGCCCGATTACAACGGTATGTGTACTTCTCCCTTAGGCCGTTCTAGATATGCTTGTCGAGCATCAGAACTGCGAAAATTTTGAGTTTCTCAAGTGTTTCTTACCTCCAAACTCCCATATCTCGCGAACGGATTGACCAATCCGCATAATTTTTGTTGCATCTGAAAGTAGAAACTCGCCCGATTACAACGGTATGTGTACTTTTCCCCTAGGCCGTTCTAGTTATGCTTGTCGAGCAACAGAACTGCGAAAATTTTCTGTTTCTCAAGCGTTTCTTACCTCCAAACTGCCATATCTCGCTAACGGATTGACCAACCCGCAAAATTTCTGTTGCATCTGAAAGTAGTAACTCGCCCGATTACAACGGTATGTGTACTTTTCCACTAGGCCGTTCTGGTTATTCGTTTCGAGCATCAGAACTGCGAAAATTTTGAGTTTCTCAAGCGTTTCTTACGTCCAAACTGCCATATCTCGCGAAAGGATTGACCAATCCGCATAATTTTTGTTGCATCTGAAAGTAGAAACTCACCCGATTACAACGGTGTGTGTACTTTTCCCCTAGGCCGTTCTAGTTATGCTTGTCGAGCAACAGAACTGCGAAAATTTTCTGTTTCTCATGCGTTTCTTACTTCCAAACTGCCACATCTCGCTAACGGATTGACCAACCCGCAAAATTTCTGTTGCATCTGAAAGTAGTAACTCGCCCGATTACATCGGTATGAGTACTTTTCCCCTAGGCCGTTCTAGTTATTCGTTTCGAGCTTCAGAACTGTGAAAATTTTGAGATTCTCAACCGTTTCTTACCTCCAAACTGCCATATCTCGCGAACGGATCGACCAATCCGCAAAATTTTTGTTGCATCTGAAAGTAGAAGCTCGCCCGATTACAACGGTATGCGTACTTTGCCCCTAGGCCGTTCTAGTTATTCGTTTCGAGCATCAGAACTGTGAAAATTTTGAGTTTCTCAACCGTTTCTTACCTCCAAACTGCCATATCTCGCGAACAGATTGAACAATCCGCAAAATTTCTGTTGCATCTGAAAGTAGAAACTCGCCCGATTACAACGGTATGCGTACTTTTCCCCTAGGCCGTTCTAGTTACTCGTTTCGTGCATCAGAACTGCGAAAATTTTGAGTTTCTCAAGCGTTTCTTACATCCAAACTGCCATATCTCGCGAACGGATTGACCAATCCACAAAATTTCTGTTGCATCTGAATGTAGAAATTCGCGCGATTACGACGGTATGTGTACTTTTCCCCTAGGCCGTTCTGGTTATTCGTTTCGAGCAGCAGAACTGCGAAAATTTTGAGTTTCTCAAGCGTTTCTTACGTCCAAACTGCCATATCTCGCGAAAGGATTGACCAATCCGCATAATTTTTGTTGCATCTGAAAGTAGAAACCCACCCGATTACAACGGTATGTGTACTTTGCCCCTAGGCCGTTCTAGTTATTCGTTTCGAGCATCAGAACTGTGAAAATTTTGTTTTTCTCAACCGTTTCTTACCTCCAAACTGCCATATCTCGCGAAGAGATTGAACAATCCGCTTAATTTTTGTTGCATCTGAAAGTAGCAACTCGCCCGATTACAACGGTATGTGTACTTTTCCCCTAGGCCGTTCTAGTTATGCTTGTCGAGGAACAGAACTGCGAAAATTTTCAGTTTCTCAAGCGTTTCTTACTTCCAAACTGCCATATCTCGCTAACGGTTTGACCAACCCGCATAATTTTTGTTGCATCTGAAAGTAGAAACTCGCCCGATTACAACGGTATGTGTACTTCTCCCTTAGGCCGTTCTAGATATGCTTGTCGAGCATCAGAACTGCGAAAATTTTGAGTTTCTCAAGTGTTTCTTACCTCCAAACTCCCATATCTCGCGAACGGATTGACCAATCCGCATAATTTTTGTTGCATCTGAAAGTAGAAACTCGCCCGAATACAACGGTATGTGTCCTTTTCTCCTAGGCCGTTCTAGTTATGCTTGTCGAGCATCAGAACTGCGAAAATTTTGAGTTTCTCAAGTGTTTCTTACCTCCAAACTCCCATATCTCGCGAACGGAATGACCAATCCGCAAAATTTCTGTTGTGTCTGAAAGTAGAAACTCGCCCGATTACAACGGTGTGCGTGATTTTCCCCTAGGCCGTTCTGGTTACTCGTTTCGAGCATCAGAACTGCGAAAATTTTGAGTTTCTCAAGCGTTTCTTACCTCCAAACTGCCATATCTCGCGAAAGGATTGACCAATCCGCATAATTTTTGTTGCATCTGAAAGTAGAAACTCGCCCGATTACAACGGTATGTGTACTTCTCCCTTTGGCAGTTCTAGATATGCTTGTCGAGCATCAGAACTGCGAAAATTTTGAGTTTCTCAAGTGTTTCTTACCTCCAAACTCCCATATCTCGCGAACGGATTGACCAATCCGCATAATTTTTGTTGCATCTGAAAGTAGAAACTCGCCCGATTACAACGATATGCGTACTTTTCCCCTAGGCCATTCTAGTTATTCGTTTCGAGCATCAGAACTGCGAAAATTTTGAATTTCTCAAGCGTTTCTTACCTCCAAACTGCCATATCTCGCGAACGGATTGACCAATCCGCAAAATTTCTGTTGCATCTGAAAGTAGAATCTCGCCCGATTACAACGGTATGCGTACTTTTCCCCTGGGCCGTTCTAGTTATGCTTGTCGAGCATCAGAACTGCGAAAATTTTGAGTTTCTCAAGCGTTTCTTACATCCAAACTGCCATATCTCGCGAACGGATTGACCAATCCGCAAAATTTCTGTTGTGTCTGAAAGTAGAAACTCGCCCGATTACAACGGTGTGCGTGCTTTTCCCCTAGGCCGTTCTAATTATTCGTTTCGAGCATCAGAACTGCGAAAATTCTGAGTTTCTCAAGCGTGTCTTACGTCCTAACTGCCATATCTCGCGAAAGGATTGACCAATCCGCAAAATTTCTGTTGCATCTGAAAGTTGAAACTCGCCCGATTACAACGGTGTGCGTACTTTTCCCCTGGGCCGTTCTAGTTATGCTTGTCGAGCATCAGAACTGCGAAAATTTTGAGTTTCTCAAGCGTTTCTCAACTCCAAACTGCCATACCTCGCGAACGGATTGACCAATCCGCAAAATTTCTGTTGCATCTGAAAGTAGAAACTCGTCCGATTACAACGGTATGCGTACTTTTCCCCTGGGCCGTTCTAGTTATGCTTGTCGAGCATCAGAACTGCGAAAATTTTGAGTTTCTCAAGCGTTTCTTACCTCTAAACTGCCATATCTCGCGAACGGATGGACAAATCCGCAAAATTTCTGTTGCATCTGAAAGTAGAAACTCGCCCGATTACAACGGTATGCGTACTTTTCCCCTAGGCCGTTCTAGTTGTTTGTTTCGAGCATCAGAACTGCGAAAATTTTGAGTTTCTCAAGCGTTTCTTACCTACAAACTGCCACATCTCGCGAACGGATAGACCAATCCGCAAAATTTCTGATGCAACTGAAAGTAGAAACTCGCCCGATTACAACGGTATGCGTACTTTTCCCCTAGGCCGTTCTAGTTATTCGTTTCGAGCATCAGAACTGCGAAAATTTTGAGTTTCTCAAGCGTTTCTTACCTACAAACTGCCACATCTCGCGAACGGATTGACCAATCCGCAAAATTTCTGTTGCATCTGAAAGTAGAAACTCGCCCGATTACAACGGTATGCGTACTTTTCCCCTAGGCTGTTCTAGTTATTCGTTTCGAGCATCAGAACTGCGAAAATTTTGAGTTTCTCAAGCGTGTCTTACCTCCAAACTGCCATATCTCGCGAAAGGATTGACCGATCCGCATAATTTTTGTTGCATCTGAAAGTAGAAACTCGCCCGATTACAACCGTGTGCGTACTTTTCCCCTAGGCCGTTCTAGTTATTCTTTTCGAGCATCAGAACTAAAAAAATTTTAAATTTCTCAAGCCTTTCTTACCTCCAAACTGCCATATCTATCGAACGGATTGACCAATCCGCAAACTTTCTGTTGCATCTGAAAGTAGAAACTCGCCCGATTACAACGGTATGCGTACTTTTCCCCTAGGCCGTTCTAGTTATTCGTTTCGAGCATGAGAACTGCGTAAATTTTGAGTTGTTCTAGCGTTTCTTACCTCCAAACTGCCATATCTCGCGAAAGGATTGACCAATCCGCAAAATTTCTGTAGCATCTGAAAGTAGAAACTCGCCCGAATACAACGGTGTGCGTGCTTTTCCCCTAGGCCGTTCTAATTATTCGTTTCGAGCATCAGAACTGCGAAAATTCTGAGTTTCTCAAGCGTTTCTTACGTCCTAACTGCCATATCTCGCGAACGGATTGACCAATACGCAAAATTTCTGTTGCATCTGAAAGTAGAAACTCGCCCGATTACAACGGTATACGTACTTTTCCCCTAGGCCGTTCTAGTTATTCGTTTCGAGCATCAGAACTGCGAAAATTTTGAGTTTCTCAAGCGCTTCTTACCTCCAAACTGCCACATCTCGCGAACGGATTGACCAATCCGCAAAATTTCTGTGGCATCTGAAAGTAGAAACTCGCCCAATTACAACGGTATGTGTTCTTTTCCCCTAGGCCATTGTAGTTATTCGTTTCGAGCATCTGAACTGCGAAAATTTTGAGTTTCTCGAGCATTTCTTACCTCCAAACTGCCATATCTCGCGAAAGGATTGACCAATCCGCAAAATTTCTGTTGTGTCTGAAAGTAGAAACTCGCCCGATTACAACGGTGTGCGTGCTTTTCCCCTAGGCCGTTCTAATTATTCGTTTCGAGCATCAGAACTGCGAAAATTCTGAGTTTCTCAAGCGTGTCTTACGTCCTAACTGCCATATCTCGCGAAAGGATTGACCAATCCGCATAATTTTTGTTGCATCTGAAAGTAGAAACTCGCACGATGACAACGGTATGTGTACTTTTCCCCTAGGCCGTTCTAGTTATGCTTGTCGAGCATCAGAACTGCGAAAATTTTGAGTTTCTCAAGCGTGTCTTACCTCCAAACTGCCACATCTCGCGAACGGATTGACCAATCCGCAAAATTTCGTTGCATCTGGAAGTAGAAACTCGCCCGATTACATCGGTATGCGTACTTCTCCCCTAGGCTTTTCTAGTTATTCGTTTCGTGCATCGGAACTGCGAAAATTTTGAGTTTCTCAAGCGTTTCTTACGTCCTAACTGCCATATCTCGCGAACGGATTGACCAATCCCCAAAATTTCTGATGCATTTAAAAGTAGAAACTTGCCCGATTACAACGATATGCGTACTTTTCCCCTAGGCCATTCTAGTTATTCGTTTCGAGCATCAGAACTGCGAAAATTTTGAATTTCTCAAGCGTTTCTTACCTCCAAACTGCCATATCTCGCGAACGGATTGACCAATCCGCAAAATTTCTGTTGCATCTGAAAGTAGAATCTCGCCCGATTACAACGGTATGCGTACTTTTCCCCTAGGCCGTTCTAGTTGTTTGTTTCGAGCATCAGAACTGCGAAAATTTTGAGTTTCTCAAGCGTTTCTTACCTACAAACTGCCACATCTCGCGAACGGATAGACCAATCCGCAAAATTTCTGATGCAACTGAAAGTAGAAACTCGCCCGATTACAACGGTATGCGTACTTTTCCCCTAGGCCGTTCTAGTTATTCGTTTCGAGCATCAGAACTGCGAAAATTTTGAGTTTCTCAAGCGTTTCTTACCTACAAACTGCCACATCTCGCGAACGGATTGACCAATCCGCAAAATTTCTGTTGCATCTGAAAGTAGAAACTCGCCCGATTACAACGGTATGCGTACTTTTCCCCTAGGCTGTTCTAGTTATTCGTTTCGAGCATCAGAACTGCGAAAATTTTGAGTTTCTCAAGCGTGTCTTACCTCCAAACTGCCATATCTCGCGAAAGGATTGACCGATCCGCATAATTTTTGTTGCATCTGAAAGTAGAAACTCGCCCGATTACAACCGTGTGCGTACTTTTCCCCTAGGCCGTTCTAGTTATTCTTTTCGAGCATCAGAACTAAAAAAATTTTAAATTTCTCAAGCCTTTCTTACCTCCAAACTGCCATATCTATCGAACGGATTGACCAATCCGCAAACTTTCTGTTGCATCTGAAAGTAGAAACTCGCCCGATTACAACGGTATGCGTACTTTTCCCCTAGGCCGTTCTAGTTATTCGTTTCGAGCATGAGAACTGCGTAAATTTTGAGTTGTTCTAGCGTTTCTTACCTCCAAACTGCCATATCTCGCGAAAGGATTGACCAATCCGCAAAATTTCTGTAGCATCTGAAAGTAGAAACTCGCCCGAATACAACGGTGTGCGTGCTTTTCCCCTAGGCCGTTCTAATTATTCGTTTCGAGCATCAGAACTGCGAAAATTCTGAGTTTCTCAAGCGTTTCTTACGTCCTAACTGCCATATCTCGCGAACGGATTGACCAATACGCAAAATTTCTGTTGCATCTGAAAGTAGAAACTCGCCCGATTACAACGGTATACGTACTTTTCCCCTAGGCCGTTCTAGTTATTCGTTTCGAGCATCAGAACTGCGAAAATTTTGAGTTTCTCAAGCGCTTCTTACCTCCAAACTGCCACATCTCGCGAACGGATTGACCAATCCGCAAAATTTCTGTGGCATCTGAAAGTAGAAACTCGCCCAATTACAACGGTATGTGTTCTTTTCCCCTAGGCCATTGTAGTTATTCGTTTCGAGCATCTGAACTGCGAAAATTTTGAGTTTCTCGAGCATTTCTTACCTCCAAACTGCCATATCTCGCGAAAGGATTGACCAATCCGCAAAATTTCTGTTGTGTCTGAAAGTAGAAACTCGCCCGATTACAACGGTGTGCGTGCTTTTCCCCTAGGCCGTTCTAATTATTCGTTTCGAGCATCAGAACTGCGAAAATTCTGAGTTTCTCAAGCGTGTCTTACGTCCTAACTGCCATATCTCGCGAAAGGATTGACCAATCCGCATAATTTTTGTTGCATCTGAAAGTAGAAACTCGCACGATGACAACGGTATGTGTACTTTTCCCCTAGGCCGTTCTAGTTATGCTTGTCGAGCATCAGAACTGCGAAAATTTTGAGTTTCTCAAGCGTGTCTTACCTCCAAACTGCCACATCTCGCGAACGGATTGACCAATCCGCAAAATTTCGTTGCATCTGGAAGTAGAAACTCGCCCGATTACATCGGTATGCGTACTTCTCCCCTAGGCTTTTCTAGTTATTCGTTTCGTGCATCGGAACTGCGAAAATTTTGAGTTTCTCAAGCGTTTCTTACGTCCTAACTGCCATATCTCGCGAACGGATTGACCAATCCCCAAAATTTCTGATGCATTTAAAAGTAGAAACTTGCCCGATTACAACGATATGCGTACTTTTCCCCTAGGCCATTCTAGTTATTCGTTTCGAGCATCAGAACTGCGAAAATTTTGAATTTCTCAAGCGTTTCTTACCTCCAAACTGCCATATCTCGCGAACGGATTGACCAATCCGCAAAATTTCTGTTGCATCTGAAAGTAGAATCTCGCCCGATTACAACGGTATGCGTACTTTTCCCCTGGGCCGTTCTAGTTATGCTTGTCGAGCATCAGAACTGCGAAAATTTTGAGTTTCTCAAGCGTTTCTTACATCCAAACTGCCATATCTCGCGAACGGATTGACCAATCCGCAAAATTTCTGTTGTGTCTGAAAGTAGAAACTCGCCCGATTACAACGGTGTGCGTGCTTTTCCCCTAGGCCGTTCTAATTATTCGTTTCGAGCATCAGAACTGCGAAAATTCTGAGTTTCTCAAGCGTGTCTTACGTCCTAACTGCCATATCTCGCGAAAGGATTGTCCAATCCGCAAAATTTCTGTTGCATCTGAAAGTTGAAACTCGCCCGATTACAACGGTGTGCGTACTTTTCCCCTGGGCCGCTCTAGTTATGCTTGTCGAGCATCAGAACTGCGAAAATTTTGAGTTTCTCAAGCGTTTCTTAACTCCAAACTGCCATACCTCGCGAACGGATTGACCAATCCGCAAAATTTCTGTTGCATCTGAAAGTAGAAACTCGTCCGATTACAACGGTATGCGTACTTTTCCCCTAGGCCGTTCTAGTTATGCTTGTCGAGCATCAGAACTGCGAAAATTTTGAGTTTCTCAAGCGTTTCTTACCTCTAAACTGCCATATCTCGCGAACGGATTGACAAATCCGCAAAATTTCTGTTGCATCTGAAAGTAGAAACTCGCCCGATTACAACGGTATGCGTACTTTTCCCCTAGGCCGTTCTAGTTGTTTGTTTCGAGCATCAGAACTGCGAAAATTTTGAGTTTCTCAAGCGTTTCTTACCTACAAACTGCCACATCTCGCGAACGGATAGACCAATCCGCAAAATTTCTGATGCAACTGAAAGTAGAAGCTCGCCCGATTACAACGGTATGCGTACTTTTCCCCTAGGCTGTTCTAGTTATTCGTTTCGAGCATCAGAACTGCGAAAATTTTGAGTTTCTCAAGCGTTTCTTACCTATAAACTGCCACATCTCGCGAACCTGATTGACCAATCCGCAAAATTTCTGATGCATCTGAAAGTAGAAACTCGCCCGATTACAACGGTATGCGTACTTTTCCCCTAGGCCGTTCTAGTTATTCGTTTCGAGCATCAGAACTGCGAAAATTTTGAGTTTCTCAAGCGTTTCTTACTTCCAATCTGCCATATCTCGCGAACGGATTGACCAATCCGCAAAATTTCTGATGCATCTGAAAGTAGACACTCGCTCGATTACAACGGTAGCCGTACTTTTCCCCTAGGCCGTTCTAGTTATTCGTTTCGAGCATCAGAACTGCGAAAATTTTGATTTTCTCAAGCGTTTTTACTTCCAAACTGCCATATCTCGCGAACGGATTGACCAATCCGCAAAATTTCTGTTGAATCTGAAAGTAGAAGCTCTCCCGTTTACAACGGTATGTGTTCTTTTCCCCTAGGCCATTGTAGTTATTCGTTTCGAGCATCTGAACTGCGAAAATTTTGAGTTTCTCGAGCGTTTCTTACCTCCAAACTGCCATATCTCGCGAAAGGATTGACCAATCCGCATAATTTTTTTTGCATCTGAAAGTAGAAACTCGCCCGATTACAACGGTATGTGTACTTTTCCCCTAGGCCGTTCTAGTTATGTTTGTCGAGCATCAGAACTGCGAAAATTTTGAGTTTCTCAAGTGTTTCTTACCTCCAAACTGCCATGTCTCGCGAACGGATTGACCAATCCGCAAAATTTCTGTTGCATCTGAAAGCAGAAACTCTCCCGTTTACAACGGTATGCGTACTTTTCCCGTAGGCCGTTCTAGTTATTCGTTTCGAGCATCAGAACTGCGAAAATTATGAGTTTCTCAAGCGTTTCTTACCTCCAAACTGCCATATCTCGCGAACGGATAGACCAATCCGCAAAATTTCTGTTGCATCTGAAAGTAGAAACTCGCCCGATTAAGACGGTATGCGTACTTTTCCCCTAGGCTGTTCTAGTTATTCGTTTCGAGCATCAGAACTGCGAAAATTTTGAGTTTCTCAAGCGTTTCTTACCTATAAACTGCCACATCTCGCGAACCTGATTGACCAATCCGCAAAATTTCTGATGCATCTGAAAGTAGAAACTCGCCCGATTACAACGGTATGCGTACTTTTCCCCTAGGCCGTTCTAGTTATTCGTTTCGAGCATCAGAACTGCGAAAATTTTGAGTTTCTCAAGCGTTTCTTACTTCCAATCTGCCATATCTCGCGAACGGATTGACCAATCCGCAAAATTTCTGATGCATCTGAAAGTAGACACTCGCTCGATTACAACGGTAGCCGTACTTTTCCCCTAGGCCGTTCTAGTTATTCGTTTCGAGCATCAGAACTGCGAAAATTTTGATTTTCTCAAGCGTTTTTACTTCCAAACTGCCATATCTCGCGAACGGATTGACCAATCCGCAAAATTTCTGTTGAATCTGAAAGTAGAAACTCTCCCGATTAAAACGGTATGCGTACTTTTCCCCTAGGCTGTTCTAGTTATTCGTTTCGAGCATCAGAACTGCGAAAATTTTGAGTTTCTCAAGCGTTTCTTACCTATAAACTGCCACATCTCGCGAACCTGATTGACCAATCCGCAAAATTTCTGATGCATCTGAAAGTAGAAACTCGCCCGATTACAACGGTATGCGTACTTTTCCCCTAGGCCGTTCTAGTTATTCGTTTCGAGCATCAGAACTGCGAAAATTTTGATTTTCTCAAGCGTTTTTACTTCCAAACTGCCATATCTCGCGAACGGATTGACCAATCCGCAAAATTTCTGTTGAATCTGAAAGTAGAAACTCTCCCGTTTACAACGGTATGTGTTCTTTTCCCCTAGGCCATTGTAGTTATTCGTTTCGAGCATCTGAACTGCGAAAATTTTGAGTTTCTCGAGCGTTTCTTACCTCCAAACTGCCATATCTCGCGAAAGGATTGACCAATCCGCAAAATTTCTGTTGCATCTGAAAGCAGAAACTCTCCCGTTTACAACGGTATGCGTACTTTTCCCGTAGGCCGTTCTAGTTATTCGTTTCGAGCATCAGAACTGCGAAAATTATGAGTTTCTCAAGCGTTTCTTACCTCCAAACTGCCATATCTCGCGAACGGATAGACCAATCCGCAAAATTTCTGTTGCATCTGAAAGTAGAAACTCGCCCGATTAAAACGGTATGCGTACTTTTCCCCTAGGCTGTTCTAGTTATTCGTTTCGAGCATCAGAACTGCGAAAATTTTGAGTTTCTCAAGCGTTTCTTACCTATAAACTGCCACATCTCGCGAACCTGATTGACCAATCCGCAAAATTTCTGATGCATCTGAAAGTAGAAACTCGCCCGATTACAACGGTATGCGTACTTTTCCCCTAGGCTGTTCTAGTTATTCGTTTCGAGCATCAGAACTGCGAAAATTTTGAGTTTCTCAAGCGTTTCTTACCTATAAACTGCCACATCTCGCGAACCTGATTGACCAATCCGCAAAATTTCTGATGCATCTGAAAGTAGAAACTCGCCCGATTACAACGGTATGCGTACTTTTCCCCTAGGCCGTTCTAGTTATTCGTTTCGAGCATCAGAACTGCGAAAATTTTGAGTTTCTCAAGCGTTTCTTACTTCCAATCTGCCATATCTCGCGAACGGATTGACCAATCCGCAAAATTTCTGATGCATCTGAAAGTAGACACTCGCTCGATTACAACGGTAGCCGTACTTTTCCCCTAGGCCGTTCTAGTTATGCTTGTCGAGCATCAGAACTGCGAAAATTTTGATTTTCTCAAGCGTTTTTACTTCCAAACTGCCATATCTCGCGAACGGATTGACCAATCCGCAAAATTTCTGTTGCATCTGAAAGCAGAAACTCTCCCGTTTACAACGGTATGCGTACTTTTCCCGTAGGCCGTTCTAGTTATTCGTTTCGAGCATCAGAACTGCGAAAATTATGAGTTTCTCAAGCGTTTCTTACCTCCAAACTGCCATATCTCGCGAACGGATAGACCAATCCGCAAAATTTCTGTTGCATCTGAAAGTAGAAACTCGCCCGATTAAAACGGTATGCGTACTTTTCCCCTAGGCTGTTCTAGTTATTCGTTTCGAGCATCAGAACTGCGAAAATTTTGAGTTTCTCAAGCGTTTCTTACCTATAAACTGCCACATCTCGCGAACCTGATTGACCAATCCGCAAAATTTCTGATGCATCTGAAAGTAGAAACTCGCCCGATTACAACGGTATGCGTACTTTTCCCCTAGGCCGTTCTAGTTATTCGTTTCGAGCATCAGAACTGCGAAAATTTTGATTTTCTCAAGCGTTTTTACTTCCAAACTGCCATATCTCGCGAACGGATTGACCAATCCGCAAAATTTCTGTTGAATCTGAAAGTAGAAACTCTCCCGTTTACAACGGTATGTGTTCTTTTCCCCTAGGCCATTGTAGTTATTCGTTTCGAGCATCTGAACTGCGAAAATTTTGAGTTTCTCGAGCGTTTCTTACCTCCAAACTGCCATATCTCGCGAAAGGATTGACCAATCCGCATAATTTTTGTTGCATCTGAAAGTAGAAACTCGCCCGATTACAACGGTATGTGTACTTTTCCCCTAGGCCGTTCTAGTTATGCTTGTCGAGCATCAGAACTGCGAAAATTTTGAGTTTCTCAAGTGTTTCTTACCTCCAAACTGCCATATCTCGCGAACGGATTGACCAATCCGCAAAATTTCTGTTGCATCTGAAAGCAGAAACTCTCCCGTTTACAACGGTATGCGTACTTTTCCCGTAGGCCGTTCTAGTTATTCGTTTCGAGCATCAGAACTGCGAAAATTATGAGTTTCTCAAGCGTTTCTTACCTCCAAACTGCCATATCTCGCGAACGGATAGACCAATCCGCAAAATTTCTGTTGCATCTGAAAGTAGAAACTCGCCCGATTAAAACGGTATGCGTACTTTTCCCCTAGGCTGTTCTAGTTATTCGTTTCGAGCATCAGAACTGCGAAAATTTTGAGTTTCTCAAGCGTTTCTTACCTATAAACTGCCACATCTCGCGAACCTGATTGACCAATCCGCAAAATTTCTGATGCATCTGAAAGTAGAAACTCGCCCGATTACAACGGTATGCGTACTTTTCCCCTAGGCCGTTCTAGTTATTCGTTTCGAGCATCAGAACTGCGAAAATTTTGAGTTTCTCAAGCGTTTCTTACTTCCAATCTGCCATATCTCGCGAACGGATTGACCAATCCGCAAAATTTCTGATGCATCTGAAAGCAGAAACTCTCCCGTTTACAACGGTATGCGTACTTTTCCCGTAGGCCGTTCTAGTTATTCGTTTCGAGCATCAGAACTGCGAAAATTTTGAGTTTCTCAAGCGTTTCTTACCTACAAACTGCCACATCTCGCGAACGGATAGACCAATCCGCAAAATTTCTGATGCAACTGAAAGTAGAAGCTCGCCCGATTACAACGGTATGCGTACTTTTCCCCTAGGCTGTTCTAGTTATTCGTTTCGAGCATCAGAACTGCGAAAATTTTGAGTTTCTCAAGCGTTTCTTACCTATAAACTGCCACATCTCGCGAACCTGATTGACCAATCCGCAAAATTTCTGATGCATCTGAAAGTAGAAACTCGCCCGATTACAACGGTATGCGTACTTTTCCCCTAGGCCGTTCTAGTTATTCGTTTCGAGCATCAGAACTGCGAAAATTTTGAGTTTCTCAAGCGTTTCTTACTTCCAATCTGCCATATCTCGCGAACGGATTGACCAATCCGCAAAATTTCTGATGCATCTGAAAGTAGACACTCGCTCGATTACAACGGTAGCCGTACTTTTCCCCTAGGCCGTTCTAGTTATTCGTTTCGAGCATCAGAACTGCGAAAATTTTGATTTTCTCAAGCGTTTTTACTTCCAAACTGCCATATCTCGCGAACGGATTGACCAATCCGCAAAATTTCTGTTGCATCTGAAAGCAGAAACTCTCCCGTTTACAACGGTATGCGTACTTTTCCCGTAGGCCGTTCTAGTTATTCGTTTCGAGCATCAGAACTGCGAAAATTATGAGTTTCTCAAGCGTTTCTTACCTCCAAACTGCCATATCTCGCGAACGGATAGACCAATCCGCAAAATTTCTGTTGCATCTGAAAGTAGAAACTCGCCCGATTAAAACGGTATGCGTACTTTTCCCCTAGGCTGTTCTAGTTATTCGTTTCGAGCATCAGAACTGCGAAAATTTTGAGTTTCTCAAGCGTTTCTTACCTATAAACTGCCACATCTCGCGAACCTGATTGACCAATCCGCAAAATTTCTGATGCATCTGAAAGTAGAAACTCGCCCGATTACAACGGTATGCGTACTTTTCCCCTAGGCCGTTCTAGTTATTCGTTTCGAGCATCAGAACTGCGAAAATTTTGATTTTCTCAAGCGTTTTTACTTCCAAACTGCCATATCTCGCGAACGGATTGACCAATCCGCAAAATTTCTGTTGAATCTGAAAGTAGAAACTCTCCCGTTTACAACGGTATGTGTTCTTTTCCCCTAGGCCATTGTAGTTATTCGTTTCGAGCATCTGAACTGCGAAAATTTTGAGTTTCTCGAGCGTTTCTTACCTCCAAACTGCCATATCTCGCGAAAGGATTGACCAATCCGCATAATTTTTGTTGCATCTGAAAGTAGAAACTCGCCCGATTACAACGGTATGTGTACTTTTCCCCTAGGCCGTTCTAGTTATGCTTGTCGAGCATCAGAACTGCGAAAATTTTGAGTTTCTCAAGTGTTTCTTACCTCCAAACTGCCATATCTCGCGAACGGATTGACCAATCCGCAAAATTTCTGTTGCATCTGAAAGCAGAAACTCTCCCGTTTACAACGGTATGCGTACATTTCCCGTAGGCCGTTCTAGTTATTCGTTTCGAGCATCAGAACTGCGAAAATTATGAGTTTCTCAAGCGTTTCTTACCTCCAAACTGCCATATCTCGCGAACGGATAGACCAATCCGCAAAATTTCTGTTGCATCTGAAAGTAGAAACTCGCCCGATTAAAACGGTATGCGTACTTTTCCCCTAGGCTGTTCTAGTTATTCGTTTCGAGCATCAGAACTGCGAAAATTTTGAGTTTCTCAAGCGTTTCTTACCTATAAACTGCCACATCTCGCGAACCTGATTGACCAATCCGCAAAATTTCTGATGCATCTGAAAGTAGAAACTCGCCCGATTACAACGGTATGCGTACTTTTCCCCTAGGCCGTTCTAGTTATTCGTTTCGAGCATCAGAACTGCGAAAATTTTGAGTTTCTCAAGCGTTTCTTACTTCCAATCTGCCATATCTCGCGAACGGATTGACCAATCCGCAAAATTTCTGATGCATCTGAAAGTAGACACTCGCTCGATTACAACGGTAGCCGTACTTTTCCCCTAGGCCGTTCTAGTTATTCGTTTCGAGCATCAGAACTGCGAAAATTTTGATTTTCTCAAGCGTTTTTACTTCCAAACTGCCATATCTCGCGAACGGATTGACCAATCCGCAAAATTTCTGTTGAATCTGAAAGTAGAAACTCTCCCGTTTACAACGGTATGTGTTCTTTTCCCCTAGGCCATTGTAGTTATTCGTTTCGAGCATCTGAACTGCGAAAATTTTTAGTTTCTCGAGCGTTTCTTACCTCCAAACTGCCATATCTCGCGAAAGGATTGACCAATCCGCATAATTTTTGTTGCATCTGAAAGTAGAAACTCGCCCGATTACAACGGTATGTGTACTTTTCCCCTAGGCCGTTCTAGTTATGCTTGTCGAGCATCAGAACTGCGAAAATTTTGAGTTTCTCAAGTGTTTCTTACCTCCAAACTGCCATATCTCGCGAACGGATTGACCAATCCGCAAAATTTCTGTTGCATCTGAAAGCAGAAACTCTCCCGTTTACAACGGTATGCGTACTTTTCCCGTAGGCCGTTCTAGTTATTCGTTTCGAGCATCAGAACTGCGAAAATTATGAGTTTCTCAAGCGTTTCTTTCCTCCAAAATGCCATATCTCGCGAACGGATAGACCAATCCGCAAAATTTCTGTTGCATCTGAAAGTAGAAACTCGCCCAATTAAAACGGTATGCGTACTTTTCCCCTAGGCTGTTCTAGTTATTCGTTTCGAGCATCAGAACTGCGAAAATTTTGAGTTTCTCAAGCGTTTCTTACCTCCAAACTGCCATATCTCGCGAACGGATAGACCAATCCGCAAAATTTCTGTTGCATCTGTAAGTAGAAACTCGCCCGATTACAACGGTATGCGTACTTTTCCCCTAGGCTTTTCTAGTTATTCGTTTCGAGCCTCAGAACTGCGAAAATTTTGAGTTTCTCAAGCGTTTCTTACCTCCAAACTGCCATATCTCGCGAACGGATTGACAAATCCGCAAAATTTCTGTTGCATCTGAAAGTAGAAACTCGCCCGATTACAACGGTATGCGTACTTTTCCCCTAGGCCGTTCTAGTTGTTCGTTTCGAGCATCAGAACTGCGAAAATTTTGAGTTTCTCAAGCGTTTCTTACCTACAAACTGCCACATCTCGCGAACGGATTGACCAATCCGCAAAATTTCGTTGCATCTGAAAGTAGAAACTCGCCCGATTACATCGGTATGCGTACTTTTCCCCTAGGCTGTTCTAGTTATTCGTTTCGTGCATCAGAACAGCGAAAATTTTGAGTTTCTCAAGCGTTTCTTACGTCCTAACTGCCATATCTCGCGAACGGATTGACCAATTCGCAAAATTTCTGATGCATTTAAAAGTAGAAACTCGCCCGATTACAACGATATGCGTACTTTTCCCCTAGGCCATTCTAGTTATTCGTTTCGAGCATCAGAACTGCGAAAATTTTGAATTTCGCAAGCGTTTCTTACCTCCAAACTGCCATATCTCGCGAACGGATTGACCAATCCGCAAAATTTCTGTTGCATCTGAAAGTTGAAACTCGCCCGATTACAACGGTGTGCGTACTTTTCCCCTGGGCCGTTCTAGTTATGCTTGTCGAGCATCAGAACTGCGAAAATTTTGAGTTTCTCAAGCGTTTCTTAACTCCAAACTGCCATATCTCGCGAACGGATTGACCAATCCGCAAAATTTCTGTTGCATCTGAAAGTAGAAACTCGTCCGATTACAACGGTGTGCGTACTTTTCCCCTGGGATGTTCTAGTTATGCTTGTCGAGCATCAGAACTGCGAAAATTTTGAGTTTCTCAAGCGTTTCTTACCTCTAAACTGCCATATCTCGCGAACGGATTGACAAATCCGCAAAATTTCTGTTGCATCTGAAAGTAGAAACTCGCCCGATTACAACGGTATGCGTACTTTTCCCCTAGGCTGTTCTAGTTATTCGTTTCGAGCATCAGAACTGCGAAAATTTTGAGTTTCTCAAGCGTTTCTTACCTCCAAACTGCCATATCTCGCGAACGGATTGACAAATCCGCAAAATTTCTGTTGCATCTGAAAGTAGAAACTCGCCCGATTACAACGGTATGCGTACTTTTCCCCTAGGCCGTTCTAGTTGTTCGTTTCGAGCATCAGAACTGCGAAAATTTTGAGTTTCTCAAGCGTTTCTTACCTACAAACTGCCACATCTCGCGAACGGATTGACCAATCCGCAAAATTTTGTTGCATCTGAAAGTAGAAACTCGCCCGATTACAACGGTATGCGTAGTTTTCCCCTAGGCCGTTCTAGTTGTTCGTTTCGAGCATCAGAACTGCGAAAATTTTGAGTTTCTCAAGCGTTTCTTACCTACAAACTGCCACATCTCGCGAACGGATTGACCAATCCGCAAAATTTCGTTGCATCTGAAAGTAGAAACTCGCCCGATTACATCGGTATGCGTACTTTTCCCCTAGGCTGTTCTAGTTATTCGTTTCGTGCATCAGAACAGCGAAAATTTTGAGTTTCTCAAGCGTTTCTTACGTCCTAACTGCCATATCTCGCGAACGGATTGACCAATTCGCAAAATTTCTGATGCATTTAAAAGTAGAAACTCGCCCGATTACAACGATATGCGTACTTTTCCCCTAGGCCATTCTAGTTATTCGTTTCGAGCATCAGAACTGCGAAAATTTTGAGTTTCTCAAGCGTTTCTTACCTACAAACTGCCACATCTCGCGAACGGATTGACCAATCCGCAAAATTTTGTTGCATCTGAAAGTAGAAACTCGCCCGATTACAACGGTATGCGTAGTTTTCCCCTAGGCCGCTCTAGTTATTCGTTTCGAGCATCAGAACTGCGAAAATTTTGAGTTTCTCAAGCGTTCCTTACCTACAAACTGCCACATCTCGCGAACGGATTGACCACTCCGCAAAATTTCTGTGGCATCTGAAAGTAGAAACTCGCCCAATTACAACGGTATGTGTTCTTTTCCCCTAGGCCATTGTAGTTATTCGTTTCGAGCACCTGAACTGCGAAAATTTTGAGTTTCTCGAGCGTTTCTTACATCCAAACTGCCATATCTCGCGAAAGGATTGACCAATCCGCAAAATTTCTGTTGCATCTGAAAGTAGAAACTCGCCCGATTACAACGGTACGCGTACTTTTCCCCTAGGCCGTTCTAGTTGTTCGTTTCGAGCATCAGAACTGCGAAAATTTTGAGTTTCTCAAGCGTTTCTTACCTACAAACTGCCACATCTCGCGAACGGATTGACCAATCCGCAAAATTTTGTTGCATCTGAAAGTAGAAACTCGCCCGATTACAACGGTATGCGTAGTTTTCCCCTAGGCCGTTCTAGTTATTCGTTTCGAGCATCAGAACTGCGAAAATTTTGAGTTTCTCAAGCGTTTCTTACCTATTAACTGCCACATCTCGCGAACCTGATTGACCAATCCGCAAAATTTCTGATGCATCTGAAAGTAGAAACTCGCCCGATTACAACGGTATGCGTACTTTTCCCCTAGGCCGTTCTAGTTATTCGTTTCGAGCATCAGAACTGCGAAAATTTTGAGTTTCTCAAGCGTTTCTTACTTCCAATCTGCCATATCTCGCGAACGGATTGACCAATCCGCAAAATTTCTGATGCATCTGAAAGTAGACACTCGCGCGATTACAACGGTATGCGTACTTTTCCCCTAGGCCGTTCTAGTTATTCGTTTCGAGCATCAGAACTGCGAAAATTTTGATTTTCTCAAGCGTTTCTTACTTCCAAACTGCCATATCTCGCGAACGGATTGACCAATCCGCAAAATTTCTGTTGCATCTGAAAGTAGAAACTCTCCCGTTTACAACGGTATGTGTTCTTTTCCCCTAGGCCATTGTAGTTATTCGTTTCGAGCATCTGAACTGCGAAAATTTTGAGTTTCTCGAGCGTTTCTTACCTCCAAACTGCCATATCTCGCGAAAGGATTGACAAATCCGCAAAATTTCTGTTGCATCTGAAAGTAGAAACTCGCCCGATTACAACGGTATGCGTACTTTTCCCCTAGGCCGTTCTAGATATGCTTGTCGAGCATCAGAACTGCGAAAATTTTCAGTTTCTCAAGCGTGTCTTACCTCCAAACTGCCATATCTCGCGAAAGGATTGACCGATCCGCATAATTTTTGTTGCTTCTGAAAGTAGAAACTCGCCCGATTACAACCGTGTGCGTACTTTTCCCCTGGGCCGTTCTAGTTATGCTTGTCGAGCATCAGAACTGCGAAAATTTTCAGTTTCTCAAGCGTGTCTTACCTCCAAACTGCCATATCTCGCGAAAGGATTGACCGATCCGCATAATTTTTGTTGCTTCTGAAAGTAGAAACTCGCCCGATTACAACCGTGTGCGTACTTTTCCCCTGGGCCGTTCTAGTTATGCTTGTCGAGCATCAGAACTGCGAAAATTTTGAGTTTCTCAAGCGTTTCTTAACTCCAAACAGCCATATCTCGCGAACGGATTGACCAATCCGCAAAATTTCTGTTGCATCTGAAAGTAGAAACTCGTCCGATTACAACGGTATGCGTACTTTTCCCCTGGGCCGTTCTAGTTATGCTTGTCGAGCATCAGAACTGCGAAAATTTTGAGTTTCTCAAGCGTTTCTTACCTCCAAACTGTCATATCTCGCGAACGGATTGACAAATCCGCAAAATTTCTGTTGCATCTGAAAGTAGAAACTCGCCCGATTACAACGGTATGCGTACTTTTCCCCTAGGCCGTTCTAGTTGTTCGTTTCGAGCATCAGAACTGCGAAAATTTTGAGTTTCTCAAGCGTTTCTTACCTACAAACTGCCACATCTCGCGAACGGATTGACCAATCCGCAAAATTTCGTTGCATCTGAAAGTAGAAACTCGCCCGATTACATCGGTATGCGTACTTTTCCCCTAGGCTGTTCTAGTTATTCGTTTCGTGCATCAGAACAGCGAAAATTTTGAGTTTCTCAAGCGTTTCTTACGTCCTAACTGCCATATCTCGCGAACGGATTGACCAACTCGCAAAATTTCTGATGCATTTAAAAGTAGAAACTCGCCCGATTACAACGATATGCGTACTTTTCCCCTAGGCCATTCTAGTTATTCGTTTCGAGCATCAGAACTGCGAAAATTTTGAATTTCTCAAGCGTTTCTTACCTCCAAACTGCCATATCTCGCGAACGGATTGACCAATCCGCAAAATTTCTGTTGCATCTGAAAGTTGAAACTCGCCCGATTACAACGGTGAGCGTACTTTTCCCCTGGGCCGTTCTAGTTATGCTTGTCGAGCATCAGAACTGCGAAAATTTTGAGTTTCTCAAGCGTTTCTTAACTCCAAACAGCCATATCTCGCGAACGGATTGACCAATCCGCAAAATTTCTGTTGCATCTGAAAGTAGAAACTCGTCCGATTACAACGGTGTGCGTACTTTTCCCCTGGGCTGTTCTAGTTATGCTTGTCGAGCATCAGAACTGCGAAAATTTTGAGTTTCTCAAGCGTTTCTTACCTCTAAACTGCCATATCTCGCGAACGGATTGACAAATCCGCAAAATTTCTGTTGCATCTGAAAGTAGAAACTCGCCCGATTACAACGGTACGCGTACTTTTCCCCTAGGCCGTTCTAGTTGTTCGTTTCGAGCATCAGAACTGCGAAAATTTTGAGTTTCTCAAGCGTTTCTTACCTACAAACTGCCACATCTCGCGAACGGATTGACCAATCCGCAAAATTTTGTTGCATCTGAAAGTAGAAACTCGCCCGATTACAACGGTATGCGTAGTTTTCCCCTAGGCCGTTCTAGTTATTCGTTTCGAGCATCAGAACTGCGAAAATTTTGAGTTTCTCAAGCGTTTCTTACCTATTAACTGCCACATCTCGCGAACCTGATTGACCAATCCGCAAAATTTCTGATGCATCTGAAAGTAGAAACTCGCCCGATTACAACGGTATGCGTACTTTTCCCCTAGGCCGTTCTAGTTATTCGTTTCGAGCATCAGAACTGCGAAAATTTTGAGTTTCTCAAGCGTTTCTTACTTCCAATCTGCCATATCTCGCGAACGGATTGACCAATCCGCAAAATTTCTGATGCATCTGAAAGTAGACACTCGCGCGATTACAACGGTATGCGTACTTTTCCCCTAGGCCGTTCTAGTTATTCGTTTCGAGCATCAGAACTGCGAAAATTTTGATTTTCTCAAGCGTTTCTTACTTCCAAACTGCCATATCTCGCGAACGGATTGACCAATCCGCAAAATTTCTGTTGCATCTGAAAGTAGAAACTCTCCCGTTTACAACGGTATGTGTTCTTTTCCCCTAGGCCATTGTAGTTATTCGTTTCGAGCATCTGAACTGCGAAAATTTTGAGTTTCTCGAGCGTTTCTTACCTCCAAACTGCCATATCTCGCGAAAGGATTGACAAATCCGCAAAATTTCTGTTGCATCTGAAAGTAGAAACTCGCCCGATTACAACGGTATGCGTACTTTTCCCCTAGGCCGTTCTAGTTGTTTGTTTCGAGCATCAGAACTGCGAAAATTTTGAGTTTCTCAAGCGTTTCTTACCTACAAACTGCCACATCTCGCGAACGGATAGACCAATCCGCAAAATTTCTGATGCAACTGAAAGTAGAAACTCGCCCGATTACAACGGTATGCGTACTTTTCCCCTAGGCCGTTCTAGTTATTCGTTTCGAGCATCAGAACTGCGAAAATTTTGAGTTTCTCAAGCGTTTCTTACCTACAAACTGCCACATCTCGCGAACGGATTGACCAATCCGCAAAATTTTGTTGCATCTGAAAGCAGAAACTCTCCCGTTTACAACGGTATGCGTACTTTTCCCGTAGGCCGTTCTAGTTATTCGTTTCGAGCATCAGAACTGCGAAATTATGAGTTTCTCAAGCGTTTCTTACCTCCAAACTGCCATATCTCGCGAACGGATAGACCAATCCGCAAAATTTCTGTTGCATCTGAAAGTAGAAACTCGCCCGATTACAACGGTATGCGTACTTTTCCCCTAGGCTGTTCTAGTTATTCGTTTCGAGCATCAGAACTGCGAAAATTTTGAGTTTCTCAAGCGTTTCTTACCTACAAACTGCCACATCTCGCGAACGGATTGACCAATCCGCAAAATTTCTGTGTCATCTGAAAGTAGAAACTCGCCCAATTACAACGGTATGTGTTCTTTTCCCCTAGGCCATTGTAGTTATTCGTTTCGAGCATCTCAACTGCGAAAATTTTGAGTTTCTCGAGCGTTTCTTACCTCCAAACTGCCATATCTCGCGAAAGGATTGACCAATCCGCATAATTTTTGTTGCATCTGAAAGTAGAAACTCGCCCGATTACAACGGTATGTGTACTTTTCCCCTAGGCCGTTCTAGATATGCTTGTCGAGCATCAGAACTGCGAAAATTTTGAGTTTCTCAAGCGTGTCTTACCTCCAAACTGCCATATCTCGCGAAAGGATTGACCGATCCGCATAATTTTTGTTGCATCTGAAAGTAGAAACTCGCCCGATTACAACCGTGTGCGTACTTTTCCCCTAGGCCGTTCTAGTTATTCTTTTCGAGAATCAGAACTAAAAAAATTTTAAATTTCTCAAGCCTTTCTTACCTCCAAACTGCCATATCTATCGAACGGATTGACCAATCCGCAAACTTTCTGTTGCATCTGAAAGTAGAAACTCGCCCGATTACAACGGTATGCGTACTTTTCCCCTAGGCCGTTCTAGTTATTCGTTTCGAGCATGAGAACTGCGTAAATTTTGAGTTGTTCTAGCGTTTCTTACCTCCAAACTGCCATATCTCGCGAAAGGATTGACCAATCCGCAAAATTTCTGTAGCATTTGAAAGTAGAAACTCGCCCGAATACAACGGTGTGCGTGCTTTTCCCCTAGGCCGTTCTAATTATTCGTTTCGAGCATCAGAACTGCGAAAATTCTGAGTTTCTCAAGCGTTTCTTACGTCCTAACTGCCATATCTCGCGAACGGATTGACCAATACGCAAAATTTCTGTTGCATCTGAAAGTAGAAACTCGCCCGATTACAACGGTATACGTACTTTTCCCCTAGGCCGTTCTAGTTATTCGTTTCGAGCATCAGAACTGCGAAAATTTTGAGTTTCTCAAGCGCTTCTTACCTCCAAACTGCCACATCTCGCGAACGGATTGACCAATCCGCAAAATTTCTGTGGCATCTGAAAGTAGAAACTCGCCCAATTACAACGGTATGTGTTCTTTTCCCCTAGGCCATTGTAGTTATTCGTTTCGAGCATCTGAACTGCGAAAATTTTGAGTTTCTCGAGCATTTCTTACCTCCAAACTGCCATATCTCGCGAAAGGATTGACCAATCCGCAAAATTTCTGTTGTGTCTGAAAGTAGAAACTCGCCCGATTACAACGGTGTGCGTGCTTTTCCCCTAGGCCGTTCTAGTTATGCTTGTCGAGCATCAGAACTGCGAAAATTTTGAGTTTCTCAAGTGTTTCTTACCTCCAAACTGCCATATCTCGCGAACGGATTGACCAATCCGCAAAATTTCTGTTGCATCTGAAAGCAGAAACTCTCCCGTTTACAACGGTATGCGTACTTTTCCCGTAGGCCGTTCTAGTTATTCGTTTCGAGCATCAGAACTGCGAAAATTTTGATTTTCTCAAGCGTTTTTACTTCCAAACTGCCATATCTCGCGAACGGATTGACCAATCCGCAAAATTTCTGTTGCATCTGAAAGTAGAAACTCTCCCGTTTACAACGGTATGTGTTCTTTTCCCCTAGGCCATTGTAGTTATTCGTTTCGAGCATCTGAACTGCGAAAATTTTGAGTTTCTCGAGCGTTTCTTACCTCCAAACTGCCATATCTCGCGAAAGGATTGACAAATCCGCAAAATTTCTGTTGCATCTGAAAGTAGAAACTCGCCCGATTACAACGGTATGCGTACTTTTCCCCTAGGCCGTTCTAGTTGTTTGTTTCGAGCATCAGAACTGCGAAAATTTTGAGTTTCTCAAGCGTTTCTTACCTACAAACTGCCACATCTCGCGAACGGATAGACCAATCCGCAAAATTTCTGATGCAACTGAAAGTAGAAACTCGCCCGATTACAACGGTATGCGTACTTTTCCCCTAGGCCGTTCTAGTTATTCGTTTCGAGCATCAGAACTGCGAAAATTTTGAGTTTCTCAAGCGTTTCTTACCTACAAACTGCCACATCTCGCGAACGGATTGACCAATCCGCAAAATTTTGTTGCATCTGAAAGCAGAAACTCTCCCGTTTACAACGGTATGCGTACTTTTCCCGTAGGCCGTTCTAGTTATTCGTTTCGAGCATCAGAACTGCGAAATTATGAGTTTCTCAAGCGTTTCTTACCTCCAAACTGCCATATCTCGCGAACGGATAGACCAATCCGCAAAATTTCTGTTGCATCTGAAAGTAGAAACTCGCCCGATTACAACGGTATGCGTACTTTTCCCCTAGGCTGTTCTAGTTATTCGTTTCGAGCATCAGAACTGCGAAAATTTTGAGTTTCTCAAGCGTTTCTTACCTACAAACTGCCACATCTCGCGAACGGATTGACCAATCCGCAAAATTTCTGTGTCATCTGAAAGTAGAAACTCGCCCAATTACAACGGTATGTGTTCTTTTCCCCTAGGCCATTGTAGTTATTCGTTTCGAGCATCTCAACTGCGAAAATTTTGAGTTTCTCGAGCGTTTCTTACCTCCAAACTGCCATATCTCGCGAAAGGATTGACCAATCCGCATAATTTTTGTTGCATCTGAAAGTAGAAACTCGCCCGATTACAACGGTATGTGTACTTTTCCCCTAGGCCGTTCTAGATATGCTTGTCGAGCATCAGAACTGCGAAAATTTTGAGTTTCTCAAGCGTGTCTTACCTCCAAACTGCCATATCTCGCGAAAGGATTGACCGATCCGCATAATTTTTGTTGCATCTGAAAGTAGAAACTCGCCCGATTACAACCGTGTGCGTACTTTTCCCCTAGGCCGTTCTAGTTATTCTTTTCGAGAATCAGAACTAAAAAAATTTTAAATTTCTCAAGCCTTTCTTACCTCCAAACTGCCATATCTATCGAACGGATTGACCAATCCGCAAACTTTCTGTTGCATCTGAAAGTAGAAACTCGCCCGATTACAACGGTATGCGTACTTTTCCCCTAGGCCGTTCTAGTTATTCGTTTCGAGCATGAGAACTGCGAAAATTTTGATTTTCTCAAGCGTTTTTACTTCCAAACTGCCATATCTCGCGAACGGATTGACCAATCCGCAAAATTTCTGTTGAATCTGAAAGTAGAAACTCTCCCGTTTACAACGGTATGTGTTCTTTTCCCCTAGGCCATTGTAGTTATTCGTTTCGAGCATCTGAACTGCGAAAATTTTGAGTTTCTCGAGCGTTTCTTACCTCCAAACTGCCATATCTCGCGAAAGGATTGACCAATCCGCATAATTTTTGTTGCATCTGAAAGTAGAAACTCGCCCGATTACAACGGTATGTGTACTTTTCCCCTAGGCCGTTCTAGTTATGCTTGTCGAGCATCAGAACTGCGAAAATTTTGAGTTTCTCAAGTGTTTCTTACCTCCAAACTGCCATATCTCGCGAACGGATTGACCAATCCGCAAAATTTCTGTTGCATCTGAAAGCAGAAACTCTCCCGTTTACAACGGTATGCGTACTTTTCCCGTAGGCCGTTCTAGTTATTCGTTTCGAGCATCAGAACTGCGAAAATTATGAGTTTCTCAAGCGTTTCTTTCCTCCAAACTGCCATATCTCGCGAACGGATAGACCAATCCGCAAAATTTCTGTTGCATCTGAAAGTAGAAACTCGCCCGATTAAAACGGTATGCGTACTTTTCCCCTAGGCTGTTCTAGTTATTCGTTTCGAGCATCAGAACTGCGAAAATTTTGAGTTTCTCAAGCGTTTCTTACCTCCAAACAGCCATATCTCGCGAACGGATAGACCAATCCGCAAAATTTCTGTTGCATCTGTAAGTAGAAACTCGCCCGATTACAACGGTATGCGTACTTTTCCCCTAGGCTGTTCTAGTTATTCGTTTCGAGCCTCAGAACTGCGAAAATTTTGAGTTTCTCAAGCGTTTCTTACCTCCAAACTGCCATATCTCGCGAACGGATTGTCAAATCCGCAAAATTTCTGTTGCATCTGAAAGTAGAAACTCGCCCGATTACAACGGTATGTGTTCTTTTCCCCTAGGCCATTGTAGTTATTCGTTTCGAGCATCTCAACTGCGAAAATTTTGAGTTTCTCGAGCGTTTCTTACCTCCAAACTGCCATATCTCGCGAAAGGATTGACCAATCCGCATAATTTTTGTTGCATCTGAAAGTAGAAACTCGCCCGATTACAACGGTATGTGTACTTTTCCCCTAGGCCGTTCTAGATATGCTTGTCGAGCATCAGAACTGCGAAAATTTTGAGTTTCTCAAGCGTGTCTTACCTCCAAACTGCCATATCTCGCGAAAGGATTGACCGATCCGCATAATTTTTGTTGCATCTGAAAGTAGAAACTCGCCCGATTACAACCGTGTGCGTACTTTTCCCCTAGGCCGTTCTAGTTATTCTTTTCGAGAATCAGAACTAAAAAAATTTTAAATTTCTCAAGCCTTTCTTACCTCCAAACTGCCATATCTATCGAACGGATTGACCAATCCGCAAACTTTCTGTTGCATCTGAAAGTAGAAACTCGCCCGATTACAACGGTATGCGTACTTTTCCCCTAGGCCGTTCTAGTTATTCGTTTCGAGCATGAGAACTGCGTAAATTTTGAGTTGTTCTAGCGTTTCTTACCTCCAAACTGCCATATCTCGCGAAAGGATTGACCAATCCGCAAAATTTCTGTAGCATTTGAAAGTAGAAACTCGCCCGAATACAACGGTGTGCGTGCTTTTCCCCTAGGCCGTTCTAATTATTCGTTTCGAGCATCAGAACTGCGAAAATTCTGAGTTTCTCAAGCGTTTCTTACGTCCTAACTGCCATATCTCGCGAACGGATTGACCAATACGCAAAATTTCTGTTGCATCTGAAAGTAGAAACTCGCCCGATTACAACGGTATACGTACTTTTCCCCTAGGCCGTTCTAGTTATTCGTTTCGAGCATCAGAACTGCGAAAATTTTGAGTTTCTCAAGCGCTTCTTACCTCCAAACTGCCACATCTCGCGAACGGATTGACCAATCCGCAAAATTTCTGTGGCATCTGAAAGTAGAAACTCGCCCAATTACAACGGTATGTGTTCTTTTCCCCTAGGCCATTGTAGTTATTCGTTTCGAGCATCTGAACTGCGTAAATTTTGAGTTTCTCGAGCGTTTCTTACCTCCAAACTGCCATATCTCGCGAAAGGATTGACCAATCCGCATAATTTTTGTTGCATCTGAAAGTAGAAACTCGCCCGATTACAACGGTATGTGTACTTTTCCCCTAGGCCGTTCTAGTTATGCTTGTCGAGCATCAGAACTGCGAAAATTTTGAGTTTCTCAAGTGTTTCTTACCTCCAAACTGCCATATCTCGCGAACGGATTGACCAATCCGCAAAATTTCTGTTGCATCTGAAAGCAGAAACTCTCCCGTTTACAACGGTATGCGTACTTTTCCCGTAGGCCGTTCTAGTTATTCGTTTCGAGCATCAGAACTGCGAAAATTATGAGTTTCTCAAGCGTTTCTTACCTCCAAACTGCCATATCTCGCGAACGGATAGACCAATCCGCAAAATTTCTGTTGCATCTGAAAGTAGAAACTCGCCCGATTAAAACGGTATGCGTACTTTTCCCCTAGGCTGTTCTAGTTATTCGTTTCGAGCATCAGAACTGCGAAAATTTTGAGTTTCTCAAGCGTTTCTTACCTATAAACTGCCACATCTCGCGAACCTGATTGACCAATCCGCAAAATTTCTGATGCATCTGAAAGTAGAAACTCGCCCGATTACAACGGTATGCGTACTTTTCCCCTAGGCCGTTCTAGTTATTCGTTTCGAGCATCAGAACTGCGAAAATTTTGAGTTTCTCAAGCGTTTCTTACTTCCAATCTGCCATATCTCGCGAACGGATTGACCAATCCGCAAAATTTCTGATGCATCTGAAAGCAGAAACTCTCCCGTTTACAACGGTATGCGTACTTTTCCCGTAGGCCGTTCTAGTTATTCGTTTCGAGCATCAGAACTGCGAAAATTTTGAGTTTCTCAAGCGTTTCTTACCTACAAACTGCCACATCTCGCGAACGGATAGACCAATCCGCAAAATTTCTGATGCAACTGAAAGTAGAAGCTCGCCCGATTACAACGGTATGCGTACTTTTCCCCTAGGCTGTTCTAGTTATTCGTTTCGAGCATCAGAACTGCGAAAATTTTGAGTTTCTCAAGCGTTTCTTACCTATAAACTGCCACATCTCGCGAACCTGATTGACCAATCCGCAAAATTTCTGATGCATCTGAAAGTAGAAACTCGCCCGATTACAACGGTATGCGTACTTTTCCCCTAGGCCGTTCTAGTTATTCGTTTCGAGCATCAGAACTGCGAAAATTTTGAGTTTCTCAAGCGTTTCTTACTTCCAATCTGCCATATCTCGCGAACGGATTGACCAATCCGCAAAATTTCTGATGCATCTGAAAGTAGACACTCGCTCGATTACAACGGTAGCCGTACTTTTCCCCTAGGCCGTTCTAGTTATTCGTTTCGAGCATCAGAACTGCGAAAATTTTGATTTTCTCAAGCGTTTTTACTTCCAAACTGCCATATCTCGCGAACGGATTGACCAATCCGCAAAATTTCTGTTGCATCTGAAAGCAGAAACTCTCCCGTTTACAACGGTATGCGTACTTTTCCCGTAGGCCGTTCTAGTTATTCGTTTCGAGCATCAGAACTGCGAAAATTATGAGTTTCTCAAGCGTTTCTTACCTCCAAACTGCCATATCTCGCGAACGGATAGACCAATCCGCAAAATTTCTGTTGCATCTGAAAGTAGAAACTCGCCCGATTAAAACGGTATGCGTACTTTTCCCCTAGGCTGTTCTAGTTATTCGTTTCGAGCATCAGAACTGCGAAAATTTTGAGTTTCTCAAGCGTTTCTTACCTATAAACTGCCACATCTCGCGAACCTGATTGACCAATCCGCAAAATTTCTGATGCATCTGAAAGTAGAAACTCGCCCGATTACAACGGTATGCGTACTTTTCCCCTAGGCCGTTCTAGTTATTCGTTTCGAGCATCAGAACTGCGAAAATTTTGATTTTCTCAAGCGTTTTTACTTCCAAACTGCCATATCTCGCGAACGGATTGACCAATCCGCAAAATTTCTGTTGAATCTGAAAGTAGAAACTCTCCCGTTTACAACGGTATGTGTACTTTTCCCCTAGGCCATTGTAGTTATTCGTTTCGAGCATCTGAACTGCGAAAATTTTGAGTTTCTCGAGCGTTTCTTACCTCCAAACTGCCATATCTCGCGAAAGGATTGACCAATCCGCATAATTTTTGTTGCATCTGAAAGTAGAAACTCGCCCGATTACAACGGTATGTGTACTTTTCCCCTAGGCCGTTCTAGTTATGCTTGTCGAGCATCAGAACTGCGAAAATTTTGAGTTTCTCAAGTGTTTCTTACCTCCAAACTGCCATATCTCGCGAACGGATTGACCAATCCGCAAAATTTCTGTTGCATCTGAAAGCAGAAACTCTCCCGTTTACAACGGTATGCGTACTTTTCCCGTAGGCCGTTCTAGTTATTCGTTTCGAGCATCAGAACTGCGAAAATTATGAGTTTCTCAAGCGTTTCTTACCTCCAAACTGCCATATCTCGCGAACGGATAGACCAATCCGCAAAATTTCTGTTGCATCTGAAAGTAGAAACTCGCCCGATTAAAACGGTATGCGTACTTTTCCCCTAGGCTGTCCTAGTTATTCGTTTCGAGCATCAGAACTTGGAAAATTTTGAGTTTCTCAAGCGTTTCTTACCTATAAACTGCCACATCTCGCGAACCTGATTGACCAATCCGCAAAATTTCTGATGCATCTGAAAGTAGAAACTCGCCCGATTACAACGGTATGCGTACTTTTCCCCTAGGCCGTTCTAGTTATTCGTTTCGAGCATCAGAACTGCGAAAATTTTGAGTTTCTCAAGCGTTTCTTACTTCCAATCTGCCATATCTCGCGAACGGATTGACCAATCCGCAAAATTTCTGATGCATCTGAAAGTAGACACTCGCTCGATTACAACGGTAGCCGTACTTTTCCCCTAGGCCGTTCTAGTTATTCGTTTCGAGCATCAGAACTGCGAAAATTTTGATTTTCTCAAGCGTTTTTACTTCCAAACTGCCATATCTCGCGAACGGATTGACCAATCCGCAAAATTTCTGTTGAATCTGAAAGTAGAAACTCTCCCGTTTACAACGGTATGTGTTCTTTTCCCCTAGGCCATTGTAGTTATTCGTTTCGAGCATCTGAACTGCGAAAATTTTGAGTTTCTCGAGCGTTTCTTACCTCCAAACTGCCATATCTCGCGAAAGGATTGACCAATCCGCATAATTTTTGTTGCATCTGAAAGTAGAAACTCGCCCGATTACAACGGTATGTGTACTTTTCCCCTAGGCCGTTCTAGTTATGCTTGTCGAGCATCAGAACTGCGAAAATTTTGAGTTTCTCAAATGTTTCTTACCTCCAAACTGCCATATCTCGCGAACGGATTGACCAATCCGCAAAATTTCTGTTGCATCTGAAAGCAGAAACTCTCCCGTTTACAACGGTATGCGTACTTTTCCCGTAGGCCGTTCTAGTTATTCGTTTCGAGCATCAGAACTGCGAAAATTATGAGTTTCTCAAGCGTTTCTTTCCTCCAAACTGCCATATCTCGCGAACGGATAGACCAATCCGCAAAATTTCTGTTGCATCTGAAAGTAGAAACTCGCCCAATTAAAACGGTATGCGTACTTTTCCCCTAGGCTGTTCTAGTTATTCGTTTCGAGCATCAGAACTGCGAAAATTTTGAGTTTCTCAAGCGTTTCTTACCTCCAAACTGCCATATCTCGCGAACGGATAGACCAATCCGCAAAATTTCTGTTGCATCTGTAAGTAGAAACTCGCCCGATTACAACGGTATGCGTACTTTTCCCCTAGGCTTTTCTAGTTATTCGTTTCGAGCCTCAGAACTGCGAAAATTTTGAGTTTCTCAAGCGTTTCTTACCTCCAAACTGCCATATCTCGCGAACGGATTGACAAATCCGCAAAATTTCTGTTGCATCTGAAAGTAGAAACTCGCCCGATTACAACGGTATGCGTACTTTTCCCCTAGGCCGTTCTAGTTGTTCGTTTCGAGCATCAGAACTGCGAAAATTTTGAGTTTCTCAAGCGTTTCTTACCTACAAACTGCCACATCTCGCGAACGGATTGACCAATCCGCAAAATTTCGTTGCATCTGAAAGTAGAAACTCGCCCGATTACATCGGTATGCGTACTTTTCCCCTAGGCTGTTCTAGTTATTCGTTTCGTGCATCAGAACAGCGAAAATTTTGAGTTTCTCAAGCGTTTCTTACGTCCTAACTGCCATATCTCGCGAACGGATTGACCAATTCGCAAAATTTCTGATGCATTTAAAAGTAGAAACTCGCCCGATTACAACGATATGCGTACTTTTCCCCTAGGCCATTCTAGTTATTCGTTTCGAGCATCAGAACTGCGAAAATTTTGAATTTCGCAAGCGTTTCTTACCTCCAAACTGCCATATCTCGCGAACGGATTGACCAATCCGCAAAATTTCTGTTGCATCTGAAAGTTGAAACTCGCCCGATTACAACGGTGTGCGTACTTTTCCCCTGGGCCGTTCTAGTTATGCTTGTCGAGCATCAGAACTGCGAAAATTTTGAGTTTCTCAAGCGTTTCTTACCTACAAACTGCCACATCTCGCGAACGGATTGACCAATCCGCAAAATTTTGTTGCATCTGAAAGTAGAAACTCGCCCGATTACAACGGTATGCGTAGTTTTCCCCTAGGCCGCTCTAGTTATTCGTTTCGAGCATCAGAACTGCGAAAATTTTGAGTTTCTCAAGCGTTCCTTACCTACAAACTGCCACATCTCGCGAACGGATTGACCACTCCGCAAAATTTCTGTGGCATCTGAAAGTAGAAACTCGCCCAATTACAACGGTATGTGTTCTTTTCCCCTAGGCCATTGTAGTTATTCGTTTCGAGCACCTGAACTGCGAAAATTTTGAGTTTCTCGAGCGTTTCTTACATCCAAACTGCCATATCTCGCGAAAGGATTGACCAATCCGCATAATTTTTGTTGCATCTGAAAGTAGAAACTCGCCCGATTACAACGGTATGTGTTCTTTTCCCCTAGGCCATTGTAGTTATTCGTTTCGAGCATCTCAACTGCGAAAATTTTGAGTTTCTCGAGCGTTTCTTACCTCCAAACTGCCATATCTCGCGAAAGGATTGACCAATCCGCATAATTTTTGTTGCATCTGAAAGTAGAAACTCGCCCGATTACAACGGTATGTGTACTTTTCCCCTAGGCCGTTCTAGATATGCTTGTCGAGCATCAGAACTGCGAAAATTTTCAGTTTCTCAAGCGTGTCTTACCTCCAAACTGCCATATCTCGCGAAAGGATTGACCGATCCGCATAATTTTTGTTGCTTCTGAAAGTAGAAACTCGCCCGATTACAACCGTGTGCGTACTTTTCCCCTGGGCCGTTCTAGTTATGCTTGTCGAGCATCAGAACTGCGAAAATTTTCAGTTTCTCAAGCGTGTCTTACCTCCAAACTGCCATATCTCGCGAAAGGATTGACCGATCCGCATAATTTTTGTTGCTTCTGAAAGTAGAAACTCGCCCGATTACAACCGTGTGCGTACTTTTCCCCTGGGCCGTTCTAGTTATGCTTGTCGAGCATCAGAACTGCGAAAATTTTGAGTTTCTCAAGCGTTTCTTAACTCCAAACAGCCATATCTCGCGAACGGATTGACCAATCCGCAAAATTTCTGTTGCATCTGAAAGTAGAAACTCGTCCGATTACAACGGTATGCGTACTTTTCCCCTGGGCCGTTCTAGTTATGCTTGTCGAGCATCAGAACTGCGAAAATTTTGAGTTTCTCAAGCGTTTCTTACCTCCAAACTGTCATATCTCGCGAACGGATTGACAAATCCGCAAAATTTCTGTTGCATCTGAAAGTAGAAACTCGCCCGATTACAACGGTATGCGTACTTTTCCCCTAGGCCGTTCTAGTTGTTCGTTTCGAGCATCAGAACTGCGAAAATTTTGAGTTTCTCAAGCGTTTCTTACCTACAAACTGCCACATCTCGCGAACGGATTGACCAATCCGCAAAATTTCGTTGCATCTGAAAGTAGAAACTCGCCCGATTACATCGGTATGCGTACTTTTCCCCTAGGCTGTTCTAGTTATTCGTTTCGTGCATCAGAACAGCGAAAATTTTGAGTTTCTCAAGCGTTTCTTACGTCCTAACTGCCATATCTCGCGAACGGATTGACCAATTCGCAAAATTTCTGATGCATTTAAAAGTAGAAACTCGCCCGATTACAACGATATGCGTACTTTTCCCCTAGGCCATTCTAGTTATTCGTTTCGAGCATCAGAACTGCGAAAATTTTGAATTTCTCAAGCGTTTCTTACCTCCAAACTGCCATATCTCGCGAACGGATTGACCAATCCGCAAAATTTCTGTTGCATCTGAAAGTTGAAACTCGCCCGATTACAACGGTGTGCGTACTTTTCCCCTGGGCCGTTCTAGTTATGCTTGTCGAGCATCAGAACTGCGAAAATTTTGAGTTTCTCAAGCGTTTCTTAACTCCAAACAGCCATATCTCGCGAACGGATTGACCAATCCGCAAAATTTCTGTTGCATCTGAAAGTAGAAACTCGTCCGATTACAACGGTGTGCGTACTTTTCCCCTGGGCTGTTCTAGTTATGCTTGTCGAGCATCAGAACTGCGAAAATTTTGAGTTTCTCAAGCGTTTCTTACCTCTAAACTGCCATATCTCGCGAACGGATTGACAAATCCGAAAATTTCTGTTGCATCTGAAAGTAGAAACTCGCCCGATTACAACGGTACGCGTACTTTTCCCCTAGGCCGTTCTAGTTGTTCGTTTCGAGCATCAGAACTGCGAAAATTTTGAGTTTCTCAAGCGTTTCTTACCTACAAACTGCCACATCTCGCGAACGGATTGACCAATCCGCAAAATTTTGTTGCATCTGAAAGTAGAAACTCGCCCGATTACAACGGTATGCGTAGTTTTCCCCTAGGCCGTTCTAGTTATTCGTTTCGAGCATCAGAACTGCGAAAATTTTGAGTTTCTCAAGCGTTTCTTACCTATTAACTGCCACATCTCGCGAACCTGATTGACCAATCCGCAAAATTTCTGATGCATCTGAAAGTAGAAACTCGCCCGATTACAACGGTATGCGTACTTTTCCCCTAGGCCGTTCTAGTTATTCGTTTCGAGCATCAGAACTGCGAAAATTTTGAGTTTCTCAAGCGTTTCTTACTTCCAATCTGCCATATCTCGCGAACGGATTGACCAATCCGCAAAATTTCTGATGCATCTGAAAGTAGACACTCGCGCGATTACAACGGTATGCGTACTTTTCCCCTAGGCCGTTCTAGTTATTCGTTTCGAGCATCAGAACTGCGAAAATTTTGATTTTCTCAAGCGTTTCTTACTTCCAAACTGCCATATCTCGCGAACGGATTGACCAATCCGCAAAATTTCTGTTGCATCTGAAAGTAGAAACTCTCCCGTTTACAACGGTATGTGTTCTTTTCCCCTAGGCCATTGTAGTTATTCGTTTCGAGCATCTGAACTGCGAAAATTTTGAGTTTCTCGAGCGTTTCTTACCTCCAAACTGCCATATCTCGCGAAAGGATTGACAAATCCGCAAAATTTCTGTTGCATCTGAAAGTAGAAACTCGCCCGATTACAACGGTATGCGTACTTTTCCCCTAGGCCGTTCTAGTTGTTTGTTTCGAGCATCAGAACTGCGAAAATTTTGAGTTTCTCAAGCGTTTCTTACCTACAAACTGCCACATCTCGCGAACGGATAGACCAATCCGCAAAATTTCTGATGCAACTGAAAGTAGAAACTCGCCCGATTACAACGGTATGCGTACTTTTCCCCTAGGCCGTTCTAGTTATTCGTTTCGAGCATCAGAACTGCGAAAATTTTGAGTTTCTCAAGCGTTTCTTACCTACAAACTGCCACATCTCGCGAACGGATTGACCAATCCGCAAAATTTTGTTGCATCTGAAAGCAGAAACTCTCCCGTTTACAACGGTATGCGTACTTTTCCCGTAGGCCGTTCTAGTTATTCGTTTCGAGCATCAGAACTGCGAAAATTATGAGTTTCTCAAGCGTTTCTTACCTCCAAACTGCCATATCTCGCGAACGGATAGACCAATCCGCAAAATTTCTGTTGCATCTGAAAGTAGAAACTCGCCCGATTACAACGGTATGCGTACTTTTCCCCTAGGCTGTTCTAGTTATTCGTTTCGAGCATCAGAACTGCGAAAATTTTGAGTTTCTCAAGCGTTTCTTACCTACAAACTGCCACATCTCGCGAACGGATTGACCAATCCGCAAAATTTCTGTGTCATCTGAAAGTAGAAACTCGCCCAATTACAACGGTATGTGTTCTTTTCCCCTAGGCCATTGTAGTTATTCGTTTCGAGCATCTAAACTGCGAAAATTTTGAGTTTCTCGAGCGTTTCTTACCTCCAAACTGCCATATCTCGCGAAAGGATTGACCAATCCGCATAATTTTTGTTGCATCTGAAAGTAGAAACTCGCCCGATTACAACGGTATGTGTACTTTTCCCCTAGGCCGTTCTAGATATGCTTGTCGAGCATCAGAACTGCGAAAATTTTGAGTTTCTCAAGCGTGTCTTACCTCCAAACTGCCATATCTCGCGAAAGGATTGACCGATCCGCATAATTTTTGTTGCATCTGAAAGTAGAAACTCGCCCGATTACAACCGTGTGCGTACTTTTCCCCTAGGCCGTTCTAGTTATTCTTTTCGAGAATCAGAACTAAAAAAATTTTAAATTTCTCAAGCCTTTCTTACCTCCAAACTGCCATATCTATCGAACGGATTGACCAATCCGCAAACTTTCTGTTGCATCTGAAAGTAGAAACTCGCCCGATTACAACGGTATGCGTACTTTTCCCCTAGGCCGTTCTAGTTATTCGTTTCGAGCATGAGAACTGCGTAAATTTTGAGTTGTTCTAGCGTTTCTTACCTCCAAACTGCCATATCTCGCGAAAGGATTGACCAATCCGCAAAATTTCTGTAGCATTTGAAAGTAGAAACTCGCCCGAATACAACGGTGTGCGTGCTTTTCCCCTAGGCCGTTCTAATTATTCGTTTCGAGCATCAGAACTGCGAAAATTCTGAGTTTCTCAAGCGTTTCTTACGTCCTAACTGCCATATCTCGCGAACGGATTGACCAATACGCAAAATATCTGTTGCATCTGAAAGTAGAAACTCGCCCGATTACAACGGTATACGTACTTTTCCCCTAGGCCGTTCTAGTTATTCGTTTCGAGCATCAGAACTGCGAAAATTTTGAGTTTCTCAAGCGCTTCTTACCTCCAAACTGCCACATCTCGCGAACGGATTGACCAATCCGCAAAATTTCTGTGGCATCTGAAAGTAGAAACTCGCCCAATTACAACGGTATGTGTTCTTTTCCCCTAGGCCATTGTAGTTATTCGTTTCGAGCATCTGAACTGCGAAAATTTTGAGTTTCTCGAGCATTTCTTACCTCCAAACTGCCATATCTCGCGAACGGATTGACCAATCCGCAAAATTTCTGTTGCATCTGAAAGCAGAAACTCTCCCGTTTACAACGGTATGCGTACTTTTCCCGTAGCCCGTTCTAGTTATTCGTTTCGAGCATCAGAACTGCGAAAATTTTGATTTTCTCAAGCGTTTTTACTTCCAAACTGCCATATCTCGCGAACGGATTGACCAATCCGCAAAATTTCTGTTGAATCTGAAAGTAGAAACTCTCCCGTTTACAACGGTATGTGTTCTTTTCCCCTAGGCCATTGTAGTTATTCGTTTCGAGCATCTGAACTGCGAAAATTTTGAGTTTCTCGAGCGTTTCTTACCTCCAAACTGCCATATCTCGCGAAAGGATTGACCAATCCGCATAATTTTTGTTGCATCTGAAAGTAGAAACTCGCCCGATTACAACGGTATGTGTACTTTTCCCCTAGGCCGTTCTAGTTATGCTTGTCGAGCATCAGAACTGCGAAAATTTTGAGTTTCTCAAGTGTTTCTTACCTCCAAACTGCCATATCTCGCGAACGGATTGACCAATCCGCAAAATTTCTGTTGCATCTGAAAGCAGAAACTCTCCCGTTTACAACGGTATGCGTACTTTTCCCGTAGGCCGTTCTAGTTATTCGTTTCGAGCATCAGAACTGCGAAAATTATGAGTTTCTCAAGCGTTTCTTTCCTCCAAACTGCCATATCTCGCGAACGGATAGACCAATCCGCAAAATTTCTGTTGCATCTGAAAGTAGAAACTCGCCCGATTAAAACGGTATGCGTACTTTTCCCCTAGGCTGTTCTAGTTATTCGTTTCGAGCATCAGAACTGCGAAAATTTTGAGTTTCTCAAGCGTTTCTTACCTCCAAACAGCCATATCTCGCGAACGGATAGACCAATCCGCAAAATTTCTGTTGCATCTGTAAGTAGAAACTCGCCCGATTACAACGGTATGCGTACTTTTCCCCTAGGCTGTTCTAGTTATTCGTTTCGAGCCTCAGAACTGCGAAAATTTTGAGTTTCTCAAGCGTTTCTTACCTCCAAACTGCCATATCTCGCGAACGGATTGTCAAATCCGCAAAATTTCTGTTGCATCTGAAAGTAGAAACTCGCCCGATTACAACGGTATGTGTTCTTTTCCCCTAGGCCATTGTAGTTATTCGTTTCGAGCATCTCAACTGCGAAAATTTTGAGTTTCTCGAGCGTTTCTTACCTCCAAACTGCCATATCTCGCGAAAGGATTGACCAATCCGCATAATTTTTGTTGCATCTGAAAGTAGAAACTCGCCCGATTACAACGGTATGTGTACTTTTCCCCTAGGCCGTTCTAGATATGCTTGTCGAGCATCAGAACTGCGAAAATTTTGAGTTTCTCAAGCGTGTCTTACCTCCAAACTGCCATATCTCGCGAAAGGATTGACCGATCCGCATAATTTTTGTTGCATCTGAAAGTAGAAACTCGCCCGATTACAACCGTGTGCGTACTTTTCCCCTAGGCCGTTCTAGTTATTCTTTTCGAGAATCAGAACTAAAAAAATTTTAAATTTCTCAAGCCTTTCTTACCTCCAAACTGCCATATCTATCGAACGGATTGACCAATCCGCAAACTTTCTGTTGCATCTGAAAGTAGAAACTCGCCCGATTACAACGGTATGCGTACTTTTCCCCTAGGCCGTTCTAGTTATTCGTTTCGAGCATGAGAACTGCGTAAATTTTGAGTTGTTCTAGCGTTTCTTACCTCCAAACTGCCATATCTCGCGAAAGGATTGACCAATCCGCAAAATTTCTGTAGCATTTGAAAGTAGAAACTCGCCCGAATACAACGGTGTGCGTGCTTTTCCCCTAGGCCGTTCTAATTATTCGTTTCGAGCATCAGAACTGCGAAAATTCTGAGTTTCTCAAGCGTTTCTTACGTCCTAACTGCCATATCTCGCGAACGGATTGACCAATACGCAAAATTTCTGTTGCATCTGAAAGTAGAAACTCGCCCGATTACAACGGTATACGTACTTTTCCCCTAGGCCGTTCTAGTTATTCGTTTCGAGCATCAGAACTGCGAAAATTTTGAGTTTCTCAAGCGCTTCTTACCTCCAAACTGCCACATCTCGCGAACGGATTGACCAATCCGCAAAATTTCTGTGGCATCTGAAAGTAGAAACTCGCCCAATTACAACGGTATGTGTTCTTTTCCCCTAGGCCATTGTAGTTATTCGTTTCGAGCATCTGAACTGCGAAAATTTTGAGTTTCTCGAGCATTTCTTACCTCCAAACTGCCATATCTCGCGAACGGATTGACCAATCCGCAAAATTTCTGTTGCATCTGAAAGCAGAAACTCTCCCGTTTACAACGGTATGCGTACTTTTCCCGTAGCCCGTTCTAGTTATTCGTTTCGAGCATCAGAACTGCGAAAATTTTGATTTTCTCAAGCGTTTTTACTTCCAAACTGCCATATCTCGCGAACGGATTGACCAATCCGCAAAATTTCTGTTGAATCTGAAAGTAGAAACTCTCCCGTTTACAACGGTATGTGTTCTTTTCCCCTAGGCCATTGTAGTTATTCGTTTCGAGCATCTGAACTGCGAAAATTTTGAGTTTCTCGAGCGTTTCTTACCTCCAAACTGCCATATCTCGCGAAAGGATTGACCAATCCGCATAATTTTTGTTGCATCTGAAAGTAGAAACTCGCCCGATTACAACGGTATGTGTACTTTTCCCCTAGGCCGTTCTAGTTATGCTTGTCGAGCATCAGAACTGCGAAAATTTTGAGTTTCTCAAGTGTTTCTTACCTCCAAACTGCCATATCTCGCGAACGGATTGACCAATCCGCAAAATTTCTGTTGCATCTGAAAGCAGAAACTCTCCCGTTTACAACGGTATGCGTACTTTTCCCGTAGGCCGTTCTAGTTATTCGTTTCGAGCATCAGAACTGCGAAAATTATGAGTTTCTCAAGCGTTTCTTTCCTCCAAACTGCCATATCTCGCGAACGGATAGACCAATCCGCAAAATTTCTGTTGCATCTGAAAGTAGAAACTCGCCCGATTAAAACGGTATGCGTACTTTTCCCCTAGGCTGTTCTAGTTATTCGTTTCGAGCATCAGAACTGCGAAAATTTTGAGTTTCTCAAGCGTTTCTTACCTCCAAACAGCCATATCTCGCGAACGGATAGACCAATCCGCAAAATTTCTGTTGCATCTGTAAGTAGAAACTCGCCCGATTACAACGGTATGCGTACTTTTCCCCTAGGCTGTTCTAGTTATTCGTTTCGAGCCTCAGAACTGCGAAAATTTTGAGTTTCTCAAGCGTTTCTTACCTCCAAACTGCCATATCTCGCGAACGGATTGTCAAATCCGCAAAATTTCTGTTGCATCTGAAAGTAGAAACTCGCCCGATTACAACGGTATGTGTTCTTTTCCCCTAGGCCATTGTAGTTATTCGTTTCGAGCATCTCAACTGCGAAAATTTTGAGTTTCTCGAGCGTTTCTTACCTCCAAACTGCCATATCTCGCGAAAGGATTGACCAATCCGCATAATTTTTGTTGCATCTGAAAGTAGAAACTCGCCCGATTACAACGGTATGTGTACTTTTCCCCTAGGCCGTTCTAGATATGCTTGTCGAGCATCAGAACTGCGAAAATTTTGAGTTTCTCAAGCGTGTCTTACCTCCAAACTGCCATATCTCGCGAAAGGATTGACCGATCCGCATAATTTTTGTTGCATCTGAAAGTAGAAACTCGCCCGATTACAACCGTGTGCGTACTTTTCCCCTAGGCCGTTCTAGTTATTCTTTTCGAGAATCAGAACTAAAAAAATTTTAAATTTCTCAAGCCTTTCTTACCTCCAAACTGCCATATCTATCGAACGGATTGACCAATCCGCAAACTTTCTGTTGCATCTGAAAGTAGAAACTCGCCCGATTACAACGGTATGCGTACTTTTCCCCTAGGCCGTTCTAGTTATTCGTTTCGAGCATGAGAACTGCGTAAATTTTGAGTTGTTCTAGCGTTTCTTACCTCCAAACTGCCATATCTCGCGAAAGGATTGACCAATCCGCAAAATTTCTGTAGCATTTGAAAGTAGAAACTCGCCCGAATACAACGGTGTGCGTGCTTTTCCCCTAGGCCGTTCTAATTATTCGTTTCGAGCATCAGAACTGCGAAAATTCTGAGTTTCTCAAGCGTTTCTTACGTCCTAACTGCCATATCTCGCGAACGGATTGACCAATACGCAAAATTTCTGTTGCATCTGAAAGTAGAAACTCGCCCGATTACAACGGTATACGTACTTTTCCCCTAGGCCGTTCTAGTTATTCGTTTCGAGCATCAGAACTGCGAAAATTTTGAGTTTCTCAAGCGCTTCTTACCTCCAAACTGCCACATCTCGCGAACGGATTGACCAATCCGCAAAATTTCTGTGGCATCTGAAAGTAGAAACTCGCCCAATTACAACGGTATGTGTTCTTTTCCCCTAGGCCATTGTAGTTATTCGTTTCGAGCATCTGAACTGCGAAAATTTTGAGTTTCTCGAGCATTTCTTACCTCCAAACTGCCATATCTCGCGAAAGGATTGACCAATCCGCAAAATTTCTGTTGTGTCTGAAAGTAGAAACTCGCCCGATTACAACGGTGTGCGTGCTTTTCCCCTAGGCCGTTCTAGTTATGCTTGTCGAGCATCAGAACTGCGAAAATTTTGAGTTTCTCAAGTGTTTCTTACCTCCAAACTGCCATATCTCGCGAACGGATTGACCAATCCGCAAAATTTCTGTTGCATCTGAAAGCAGAAACTCTCCCGTTTACAACGGTATGCGTACTTTTCCCGTAGGCCGTTCTAGTTATTCGTTTCGGGCATCAGAACTGCGAAAATTTTGATTTTCTCAAGCGTTTTTACTTCCAAACTGCCATATCTCGCGAACGGATTGACCAATCCGCAAAATTTCTGTTGAATCTGAAAGTAGAAACTCTCCCGTTTACAACGGTATGTGTTCTTTTCCCCTAGGCCATTGTAGTTATTCGTTTCGAGCATCTGAACTGCGAAAATTTTGAGTTTCTCGAGCGTTTCTTACCTCCAAACTGCCATATCTCGCGAAAGGATTGACCAATCCGCATAATTTTTGTTGCATCTGAAAGTAGAAACTCGCCCGATTACAACGGTATGTGTACTTTTCCCCTAGGCCGTTCTAGTTATGCTTGTCGAGCATCAGAACTGCGAAAATTTTGAGTTTCTCAAGTGTTTCTTACCTCCAAACTGCCATATCTCGCGAACGGATTGACCAATCCGCAAAATTTCTGTTGCATCTGAAAGCAGAAACTCTCCCGTTTACAACGGTATGCGTACTTTTCCCGTAGGCCGTTCTAGTTATTCGTTTCGAGCATCAGAACTGCGAAAATTATGAGTTTCTCAAGCGTTTCTTTCCTCCAAACTGCCATATCTCGCGAACGGATAGACCAATCCGCAAAATTTCTGTTGCATCTGAAAGTAGAAACTCGCCCGATTAAAACGGTATGCGTACTTTTCCCCTAGGCTGTTCTAGTTATTCGTTTCGAGCATCAGAACTGCGAAAATTTTGAGTTTCTCAAGCGTTTCTTACCTCCAAACAGCCATATCTCGCGAACGGATAGACCAATCCGCAAAATTTCTGTTGCATCTGTAAGTAGAAACTCGCCCGATTACAACGGTATGCGTACTTTTCCCCTAGGCTGTTCTAGTTATTCGTTTCGAGCCTCAGAACTGCGAAAATTTTGAGTTTCTCAAGCGTTTCTTACCTCCAAACTGCCATATCTCGCGAACGGATTGTCAAATCCGCAAAATTTCTGTTGCATCTGAAAGTAGAAACTCGCCCGATTACAACGGTATGTGTTTCTTTTCCCCTAGGCCATTGTAGTTATTCGTTTCGAGCATCTCAACTGCGAAAATTTTGAGTTTCTCGAGCGTTTCTTACCTCCAAACTGCCATATCTCGCGAAAGGATTGACCAATCCGCATAATTTTTGTTGCATCTGAAAGTAGAAACTCGCCCGATTACAACGGTATGTGTACTTTTCCCCTAGGCCGTTCTAGATATGCTTGTCGAGCATCAGAACTGCGAAAATTTTGAGTTTCTCAAGCGTGTCTTACCTCCAAACTGCCATATCTCGCGAAAGGATTGACCGATCCGCATAATTTTTGTTGCATCTGAAAGTAGAAACTCGCCCGATTACAACCGTGTGCGTACTTTTCCCCTAGGCCGTTCTAGTTATTCTTTTCGAGAATCAGAACTAAAAAAATTTTAAATTTCTCAAGCCTTTCTTACCTCCAAACTGCCATATCTATCGAACGGATTGACCAATCCGCAAACTTTCTGTTGCATCTGAAAGTAGAAACTCGCCCGATTACAACGGTATGCGTACTTTTCCCCTAGGCCGTTCTAGTTATTCGTTTCGAGCATGAGAACTGCGTAAATTTTGAGTTGTTCTAGCGTTTCTTACCTCCAAACTGCCATATCTCGCGAAAGGATTGACCAATCCGCAAAATTTCTGTAGCATTTGAAAGTAGAAACTCGCCCGAATACAACGGTGTGCGTGCTTTTCCCTAGGCCGTTCTAATTATTCGTTTCGAGCATCAGAACTGCGAAAATTCTGAGTTTCTCAAGCGTTTCTTACGTCCTAACTGCCGTATCTCGCGAACGGATTGACCAATACGCAAAATTTCTGTTGCATCTGAAAGTAGAAACTCGCCCGATTACAACGGTATACGTACTTTTCCCCTAGGCCGTTCTAGTTATTCGTTTCGAGCATCAGAACTGCGAAAATTTTGAGTTTCTCAAGCGCTTCTTACCTCCAAACTGCCACATCTCGCGAACGGATTGACCAATCCGCAAAATTTCTGTGGCATCTGAAAGTAGAAACTCGCCCAATTACAACGGTATGTGTTCTTTTCCCCTAGGCCATTGTAGTTATTCGTTTCGAGCATCTGAACTGCGAAAATTTTGAGTTTCTCGAGCATTTCTTACCTCCAAACTGCCATATCTCGCGAAAGGATTGACCAATCCGCAAAATTTCTGTTGTGTCTGAAAGTAGAAACTCGCCCGATTACAACGGTGTGCGTGCTTTTCCCCTAGGCCGTTCTAGTTATGCTTGTCGAGCATCAGAACTGCGAAAATTTTGAGTTTCTCAAGTGTTTCTTACCTCCAAACTGCCATATCTCGCGAACGGATTGACCAATCCGCAAAATTTCTGTTGCATCTGAAAGCAGAAACTCTCCCGTTTACAACGGTATGCGTACTTTTCCCGTAGGCCGTTCTAGTTATTCGTTTCGGGCATCAGAACTGCGAAAATTTTGATTTTCTCAAGCGTTTTTACTTCCAAACTGCCATATCTCGCGAACGGATTGACCAATCCGCAAAATTTCTGTTGAATCTGAAAGTAGAAACTCTCCCGTTTACAACGGTATGTGTTCTTTTCCCCTAGGCCATTGTAGTTATTCGTTTCGAGCATCTGAACTGCGAAAATTTTGAGTTTCTCGAGCGTTTCTTACCTCCAAACTGCCATATCTCGCGAAAGGATTGACCAATCCGCATAATTTTTGTTGCATCTGAAAGTAGAAACTCGCCCGATTACAACGGTATGTGTACTTTTCCCCTAGGCCGTTCTAGTTATGCTTGTCGAGCATCAGAACTGCGAAAATTTTGAGTTTCTCAAGTGTTTCTTACCTCCAAACTGCCATATCTCGCGAACGGATTGACCAATCCGCAAAATTTCTGTTGCATCTGAAAGCAGAAACTCTCCCGTTTACAACGGTATGCGTACTTTTCCCGTAGGCCGTTCTAGTTATTCGTTTCGAGCATCAGAACTGCGAAAATTATGAGTTTCTCAAGCGTTTCTTTCCTCCAAACTGCCATATCTCGCGAACGGATAGACCAATCCGCAAAATTTCTGTTGCATCTGAAAGTAGAAACTCGCCCGATTAAAACGGTATGCGTACTTTTCCCCTAGGCTGTTCTAGTTATTCGTTTCAAGCATCAGAACTGCGAAAATTTTGAGTTTCTCAAGCGTTTCTTACCTCCAAACAGCCATATCTCGCGAACGGATAGACCAATCCGCAAAATTTCTGTTGCATCTGTAAGTAGAAACTCGCCCGATTACAACGGTATGCGTACTTTTCCCCTAGGCTGTTCTAGTTATTCGTTTCGAGCCTCAGAACTGCGAAAATTTTGTGTTTCTCAAGCGTTTCTTACCTCCAAACTGCCATATCTCGCGAACGGATTGTCAAATCCGCAAAATTTCTGTTGCATCTGAAAGTAGAAACTCGCCCGATTACAACGGTATGCGTACTTTTCCCCTAGGCCGTTCTAGTTGTTCGTTTCGAGCATCAGAACTGCGAAAATTTTGAGTTTCTCAAGCGTTTCTTACCTACAAACTGCCACATCTCGCGAACGGATTGACCAATCCGCAAAATTTCGTTGCATCTGAAAGTAGAAACTCGCCCGATTACATCGGTATGCGTACTTTTCCCCTAGGCTGTTCTAGTTATTCGTTTCGTGCATCAGAACAGCGAAAATTTTGAGTTTCTCAAGCGTTTCTTACGTCCTAACTGCCATATCTCGCGAACGGATTGACCAATTCGCAAAATTTCTGATGCATTTAAAAGTAGAAACTCGCCCGATTACAACGATATGCGTACTTTTCCCCTAGGCCATTCTAGTTATTCGTTTCGAGCATCAGAACTGCGAAAATTTTGAATTTCTCAAGCGTTTCTTACCTCCAAACTGCCATATCTCGCGAACGGATTGACCAATCCGCAAAATTTCTGTTGCATCTGAAAGTTGAAACTCGCCCGATTACAACGGTGTGCGTACTTTTCCCCTGGGCCGTTCTAGTTATGCTTGTCGAGCATCAGAACTGCGAAAATTTTGAGTTTCTCAAGCGTTTCTTAACTCCAAACTGCCATATCTCGCGAACGGATTGACCAATCCGCAAAATTTCTGTTGCATCTGAAAGTAGAAACTCGTCCGATTACAACGGTGTGCGTACTTTTCCCCTGGGATGTTCTAGTTATGCTTGTCGAGCATCAGAACTGCGAAAATTTTGAGTTTCTCAAGCGTTTCTTACCTCTAAACTGCCATATCTCGCGAACGGATTGACAAATCCGCAAAATTTCTGTTGCATCTGAAAGTAGAAACTCGCCCGATTACAACGGTATGCGTACTTTTCCCCTAGGCCGTTCTAGTTGTTCGTTTCGAGCACCTGAACTGCGAAAATTTTGAGTTTCTCGAGCGTTTCTTACATCCAAACTGCCATATCTCGCGAAAGGATTGACCAATCCGCATAATTTTTGTTGCATCTGAAAGTAGAAACTCGCCCGATTACAACGGTATGTGTTCTTTTCCCCTAGGCCATTGTAGTTATTCGTTTCGAGCATCTCAACTGCGAAAATTTTGAGTTTCTCGAGCGTTTCTTACCTCCAAACTGCCATATCTCGCGAAAGGATTGACCAATCCGCATAATTTTTGTTGCATCTGAAAGTAGAAACTCGCCCGATTACAACGGTATGTGTACTTTTCCCCTAGGCCGTTCTAGATATGCTTGTCGAGCATCAGAACTGCGAAAATTTTCAGTTTCTCAAGCGTGTCTTACCTCCAAACTGCCATATCTCGCGAAAGGATTGACCGATCCGCATAATTTTTGTTGCTTCTGAAAGTAGAAACTCGCCCGATTACAACCGTGTGCGTACTTTTCCCCTGGGCCGTTCTAGTTATGCTTGTCGAGCATCAGAACTGCGAAAATTTTGAGTTTCTCAAGCGTTTCTTAACTCCAAACTGCCATATCTCGCGAACGGATTGACCAATCCGCAAAATTTCTGTTGCATCTGAAAGTAGAAACTCGTCCGATTACAACGGTGTGCGTACTTTTCCCCTGGGATGTTCTAGTTATGCTTGTCGAGCATCAGAACTGCGAAAATTTTGAGTTTCTCAAGCGTTTCTTACCTCTAAACTGCCATATCTCGCGAACGGATTGACAAATCCGCAAAATTTCTGTTGCATCTGAAAGTAGAAACTCGCCCGATTACAACGGTATGCGTACTTTTCCCCTAGGCCGTTCTAGTTGTTCGTTTCGAGCACCTGAACTGCGAAAATTTTGAGTTTCTCGAGCGTTTCTTACATCCAAACTGCCATATCTCGCGAAAGGATTGACCAATCCGCATAATTTTTGTTGCATCTGAAAGTAGAAACTCGCCCGATTACAACGGTATGTGTTCTTTTCCCCTAGGCCATTGTAGTTATTCGTTTCGAGCATCTCAACTGCGAAAATTTTGAGTTTCTCGAGCGTTTCTTACCTCCAAACTGCCATATCTCGCGAAAGGATTGACCAATCCGCATAATTTTTGTTGCATCTGAAAGTAGAAACTCGCCCGATTACAACGGTATGTGTACTTTTCCCCTAGGCCGTTCTAGATATGCTTGTCGAGCATCAGAACTGCGAAAATTTTCAGTTTCTCAAGCGTGTCTTACCTCCAAACTGCCATATCTCGCGAAAGGATTGACCGATCCGCATAATTTTTGTTGCTTCTGAAAGTAGAAACTCGCCCGATTACAACCGTGTGCGTACTTTTCCCCTGGGCCGTTCTAGTTATGCTTGTCGAGCATCAGAACTGCGAAAATTTTCAGTTTCTCAAGTGTTTCTTACCTCCAAACTGCCATATCTCGCGAAAGGATTGACCGATCCGCATAATTTTTGTTGCTTCTGAAAGTAGAAACTCGCCCGATTACAACCGTGTGCGTACTTTTCCCCTGGGCCGTTCTAGTTATGCTTGTCGAGCATCAGAACTGCGAAAATTTTGAGTTTCTCAAGCGTTTCTTAACTCCAAACAGCCATATCTCGCGAACGGATTGACCAATCCGCAAAATTTCTGTTGCATCTGAAAGTAGAAACTCGTCCGATTACAACGGTATGCGTACTTTTCCCCTAGGCCGTTCTAGTTATTCGTTTCGAGCATCAGAACTGCGAAAATTTTGAGTTTCTCAAGCGTTTCTTACTTCCAATCTGCCATATCTCGCGAACGGATTGACCAATCCGCAAAATTTCTGATGCATCTGAAAGTAGACACTCGCTCGATTACAACGGTATGCGTACTTTTCCCGTAGGCCGTTCTAGTTATTCGTTTCGAGCATCAGAACTGCGAAAATTTTGATTTTCTCAAGCGTTTTTACTTCCAAACTGCCATATCTCGCGAACGGATTGACCAATCCGCAAAATTTCTGTTGAATCTGAAAGTAGAAACTCTCCCGTTTACAACGGTATGTGTTCTTTTCCCCTAGGCCATTGTAGTTATTCGTTTCGAGCATCTGAACTGCGAAAATTTTGAGTTTCTCGAGCGTTTCTTACCTCCAAACTGCCATATCTCGCGAAAGGATTGACCAATCCGCATAATTTTTGTTGCATCTGAAAGTAGAAACTCGCCCGATTACAACGGTATGTGTACTTTTCCCCTAGGCCGTTCTAGTTATGCTTGTCGAGCATCAGAACTGCGAAAATTTTGAGTTTCTCAAGTGTTTCTTACCTCCAAACTGCCATATCTCGCGAACGGATTGACCAATCCGCAAAATTTCTGTTGCATCTGAAAGCAGAAACTCTCCCGTTTACAACGGTATGCGTACTTTTCCCGTAGGCCGTTCTAGTTATTCGTTTCGAGCATCAGAACTGCGAAAATTATGAGTTTCTCAAGCGTTTCTTTCCTCCAAACTGCCATATCTCGCGAACGGATAGACCAATCCGCAAAATTTCTGTTGCATCTGAAAGTAGAAACTCGCCCGATTAAAACGGTATGCGTACTTTTCCCCTAGGCTGTTCTAGTTATTCGTTTCGAGCATCAGAACTGCGAAAATTTTGAGTTTCTCAAGCGTTTCTTACCTCCAAACTGCCATATCTCGCGAACGGATAGACCAATCCGCAAAATTTCTGTTGCATCTGTAAGTAGAAACTCGCCCGATTACAACGGTATGCGTACTTTTCCCCTAGGCTGTTCTAGTTATTCGTTTCGAGCCTCAGAACTGCGAAAATTTTGAGTTTCTCAAGCGTTTCTTACCTACAAACTGCCACATCTCGCGAACGGATTGACCAATCCGCAAAATTTCGTTGCATCTGAAAGTAGAAACTCGCCCGATTACATAGGTATGCGTACTTTTCCCCTAGGCTGTTCTAGTTATTCGTTTCGTGCATCAGAACAGCGAAAATTTTGAGTTTCTCAAGCGTTTCTTACGTCCTAACTGCCATATCTCGCGAACGGATTGACCAATTCGCAAAATTTCTGATGCATTTAAAAGTAGAAACTCGCCCGATTACAACGATATGCGTACTTTTCCCCTAGGCCATTCTAGTTATTCGTTTCGAGCATCAGAACTGCGAAAATTTTGAATTTCTCAAGCGTTTCTTACCTCCAAACTGCCATATCTCGCGAACGGATTGACCAATCCGCAAAATTTCTGTTGCATCTGAAAGTTGAAACTCGCCCGATTACAACGGTGTGCGTACTTTTCCCCTGGGCCGTTCTAGTTATGCTTGTCGAGCATCAGAACTGCGAAAATTTTGAGTTTCTCAAGCGTTTCTTAACTCCAAACTGCCATATCTCGCGAACGGATTGACCAATCCGCAAAATTTCTGTTGCATCTGAAAGTAGAAACTCGTCCGATTACAACGATGTGCGTACTTTTCCCCTGGGATGTTCTAGTTATGCTTGTCGAGCATCAGAACTGCGAAAATTTTGAGTTTCTCAAGCGTTTCTTACCTCTAAACTGCCATATCTCGCGAACGGATTGACAAATCCGCAAAATTTCTGTTGCATCTGAAAGTAGAAACTCGCCCGATTACAACGGTATGCGTACTTTTCCCCTAGGCTGTTCTAGTTATTCGTTTCGAGCATCAGAACTGCGAAAATTTTGAGTTTCTCAAGCGTTTCTTACCTCCAAACTGCCATATCTCGCGAACGGATTGACCAATCCGCAAAATTTCTGTTGCATCTGAAAGTTGAAACTCGCCCGATTACAACGGTGTGCGTACTTTTCCCCTGGGCCGTTCTAGTTATGCTTGTCGAGCATCAGAACTGCGAAAATTTTGAGTTTCTCAAGCGTTTCTTAACTCCAAACTGCCATATCTCGCGAACGGATTGACCAATCCGCAAAATTTCTGTTGCATCTGAAAGTAGAAACTCGTCCGATTACAACGATGTGCGTACTTTTCCCCTGGGATGTTCTAGTTATGCTTGTCGAGCATCAGAACTGCGAAAATTTTGAGTTTCTCAAGCGTTTCTTACCTCTAAACTGCCATATCTCGCGAACGGATTGACAAATCCGCAAAATTTCTGTTGCATCTGAAAGTAGAAACTCGCCCGATTACAACGGTATGCGTACTTTTCCCCTAGGCTGTTCTAGTTATTCGTTTCGAGCATCAGAACTGCGAAAATTTTGAGTTTCTCAAGCGTTTCTTACCTCCAAACTGCCATATCTCGCGAACGGATTGACAAATCCGCAAAATTTCTGTTGCATCTGAAAGTAGAAACTCGCCCGATTACAACGGTATGCGTACTTTTCCCCTAGGCCGTTCTAGTTGTTCGTTTCGAGCATCAGAACTGCGAAAATTTTGAGTTTCTCAAGCGTTTCTTACCTACAAACTGCCACATCTCGCGAACGGATTGACCAATCCGCAAAATTTCGTTGCATCTGAAAGTAGAAACTCGCCCGATTACATCGGTATGCGTACTTTTCCCCTAGGCTGTTCTAGTTATTCGTTTCGTGCATCAGAACAGCGAAAATTTTGAGTTTCTCAAGCGTTTCTTACGTCCTAACTGCCATATCTCGCGAACGGATTGACCAATTCGCAAAATTTCTGATGCATTTAAAAGTAGAAACTCGCCCGATTACAACGATATGCGTACTTTTCCCCTAGGCCATTCTAGTTATTCGTTTCGAGCATCAGAACTGCGAAAATTTTGAGTTTCTCAAGCGTTTCTTACCTACAAACTGCCACATCTCGCGAACGGATTGACCAATCCGCAAAATTTTGTTGCATCTGAAAGTAGAAACTCGCCCGATTACAACGGTATGCGTAGTTTTCCCCTAGGCCGTTCTAGTTATTCGTTTCGAGCATCAGAACTGCGAAAATTTTGAGTTTCTCAAGCGTTCCTTACCTACAAACTGCCACATCTCGCGAACGGATTGACCACTCCGCAAAATTTCTGTGGCATCTGAAAGTAGAAACTCGCCCAATTACAACGGTATGTGTTCTTTTCCCCTAGGCCATTGTAGTTATTCGTTTCGAGCACCTGAACTGCGAAAATTTTGAGTTTCTCGAGCGTTTCTTACATCCAAACTGCCATATCTCGCGAAAGGATTGACCAATCCGCATAATTTTTGTTGCATCTGAAAGTAGAAACTCGCCCGATTACAACGGTATGTGTTCTTTTCCCCTAGGCCATTGTAGTTATTCGTTTCGAGCATCTCAACTGCGAAAATTTTGAGTTTCTCGAGCGTTTCTTACCTCCAAACTGCCATATCTCGCGAAAGGATTGACCAATCCGCATAATTTTTGTTGCATCTGAAAGTAGAAACTCGCCCGATTACAACGGTATGTGTACTTTTCCCCTAGGCCGTTCTAGATATGCTTGTCGAGCATCAGAACTGCGAAAATTTTCAGTTTCTCAAGCGTGTCTTACTTCCAAACTGCCATATCTCGCGAAAGGATTGACCGATCCGCATAATTTTTGTTGCTTCTGAAAGTAGAAACTCGCCCGATTACAACCGTGTGCGTACTTTTCCCCTGGGCCGTTCTAGTTATGCTTGTCGAGCATCAGAACTGCGAAAATTTTGAGTTTCTCAAGCGTTTCTTAACTCCAAACAGCCATATCTCGCGAACGGATTGACCAATCCGCAAAATTTCTGTTGCATCTGAAAGTAGAAACTCGTCCGATTACAACGGTATGCGTACTTTTCCCCTGGGCCGTTCTAGTTATGCTTGTCGAGCATCAGAACTGCGAAAATTTTGAGTTTCTCAAGCGTTTCTTACCTCCAAACTGTCATATCTCGCGAACGGATTGACAAATCCGCAAAATTTCTGTTGCATCTGAAAGTAGAAACTCGCCCGATTACAACGGTATGCGTACTTTTCCCCTAGGCCGTTCTAGTTGTTCGTTTCGAGCATCAGAACTGCGAAAATTTTGAGTTTCTCAAGCGTTTCTTACCTACAAACTGCCACATCTCGCGAACGGATTGACCAATCCGCAAAATTTCGTTGCATCTGAAAGTAGAAACTCGCCCGATTACATCGGTATGCGTACTTTTCCCCTAGGCTGTTCTAGTTATTCGTTTCGTGCATCAGAACAGCGAAAATTTTGAGTTTCTCAAGCGTTTCTTACGTCCTAACTGCCATATCTCGCGAACGGATTGACCAATTCGCAAAATTTCTGATGCATTTAAAAGTAGAAACTCGCCCGATTACAACGATATGCGTACTTTTCCCCTAGGCCATTCTAGTTATTCGTTTCGAGCATCAGAACTGCGAAAATTTTGAGTTTCTCAAGCGTTTCTTACCTACAAACTGCCACATCTCGCGAACGGATTGACCAATCCGCAAAATTTTGTTGCATCTGAAAGTAGAAACTCGCCCGATTACAACGGTATGCGTAGTTTTCCCCTAGGCCGTTCTAGTTATTCGTTTCGAGCATCAGAACTGCGAAAATTTTGAGTTTCTCAAGCGTTCCTTACCTACAAACTGCCACATCTCGCGAACGGATTGACCACTCCGCAAAATTTCTGTGGCATCTGAAAGTAGAAACTCGCCCAATTACAACGGTATGTGTTCTTTTCCCCTAGGCCATTGTAGTTATTCGTTTCGAGCACCTGAACTGCGAAAATTTTGAGTTTCTCGAGCGTTTCTTACATCCAAACTGCCATATCTCGCGAAAGGATTGACCAATCCGCATAATTTTTGTTGCATCTGAAAGTAGAAACTCGCCCGATTACAACGGTATGTGTTCTTTTCCCCTAGGCCATTGTAGTTATTCGTTTCGAGCATCTCAACTGCGAAAATTTTGAGTTTCTCGAGCGTTTCTTACCTCCAAACTGCCATATCTCGCGAAAGGATTGACCAATCCGCATAATTTTTGTTGCATCTGAAAGTAGAAACTCGCCCGATTACAACGGTATGTGTACTTTTCCCCTAGGCCGTTCTAGATATGCTTGTCGAGCATCAGAACTGCGAAAATTTTCAGTTTCTCAAGCGTGTCTTACTTCCAAACTGCCATATCTCGCGAAAGGATTGACCGATCCGCATAATTTTTGTTGCTTCTGAAAGTAGAAACTCGCCCGATTACAACCGTGTGCGTACTTTTCCCCTGGGCCGTTCTAGTTATGCTTGTCGAGCATCAGAACTGCGAAAATTTTGAGTTTCTCAAGCGTTTCTTAACTCCAAACAGCCATATCTCGCGAACGGATTGACCAATCCGCAAAATTTCTGTTGCATCTGAAAGTAGAAACTCGTCCGATTACAACGGTATGCGTACTTTTCCCCTGGGCCGTTCTAGTTATGCTTGTCGAGCATCAGAACTGCGAAAATTTTGAGTTTCTCAAGCGTTTCTTACCTCCAAACTGTCATATCTCGCGAACGGATTGACAAATCCGCAAAATTTCTGTTGCATCTGAAAGTAGAAACTCGCCCGATTACAACGGTATGCGTACTTTTCCCCTAGGCCGTTCTAGTTGTTCGTTTCGAGCATCAGAACTGCGAAAATTTTGAGTTTCTCAAGCGTTTCTTACCTACAAACTGCCACATCTCGCGAACGGATTGACCAATCCGCAAAATTTCGTTGCATCTGAAAGTAGAAACTCGCCCGATTACATCGGTATGCGTACTTTTCCCCTAGGCTGTTCTAGTTATTCGTTTCGTGCATCAGAACAGCGAAAATTTTGAGTTTCTCAAGCGTTTCTTACGTCCTAACTGCCATATCTCGCGAACGGATTGACCAATTCGCAAAATTTCTGATGCATTTAAAAGTAGAAACTCGCCCGATTACAACGATATGCGTACTTTTCCCCTAGGCCATTCTAGTTATTCGTTTCGAGCATCAGAACTGCGAAAATTTTGAATTTCTCAAGCGTTTCTTACCTCCAAACTGCCATATCTCGCGAACGGATTGACCAATCCGCAAAATTTCTGTTGCATCTGAAAGTTGAAACTCGCCCGATTACAACGGTGTGCGTACTTTTCCCCTGGGCCGTTCTAGTTATGCTTGTCGAGCATCAGAACTGCGAAAATTTTGAGTTTCTCAAGCGTTTCTTAACTCCAAACTGCCATATCTCGCGAACGGATTGACCAATCCGCAAAATTTCTGTTGCATCTGAAAGTAGAAACTCGTCCGATTACAACGGTGTGCGTACTTTTCCCCTGGGCTGTTCTAGTTATGCTTGTCGAGCATCAGAACTGCGAAAATTTTGAGTTTCTCAAGCGTTTCTTACCTCTAAACTGCCATATCTCGCGAACGGATTGACAAATCCGCAAAATTTCTGTTGCATCTGAAAGTAGAAACACGCCCGATTACAACGGTACGCGTACTTTTCCCCTAGGCCGTTCTAGTTGTTCGTTTCGAGCATCAGAACTGCGAAAATTTTGAGTTTCTCAAGCGTTTCTTACCTACAAACTGCCACATCTCGCGAACGGATTGACCAATCCGCAAAATTTTGTTGCATCTGAAAGTAGAAACTCGCCCGATTACAACGGTATGCGTAGTTTTCCCCTAGGCCGTTCTAGTTATTCGTTTCGAGCATCAGAACTGCGAAAATTTTGAGTTTCTCAAGCGTTTCTTACCTATTAACTGCCACATCTCGCGAACCTGATTGACCAATCCGCAAAATTTCTGATGCATCTGAAAGTAGAAACTCGCCCGATTACAACGGTATGCGTACTTTTCCCCTAGGCCGTTCTAGTTATTCGTTTCGAGCATCAGAACTGCGAAAATTTTGAGTTTCTCAAGCGTTTCTTACTTCCAATCTGCCATATCTCGCGAACGGATTGACCAATCCGCAAAATTTCTGATGCATCTGAAAGTAGACACTCGCGCGATTACAACGGTATGCGTACTTTTCCCCTAGGCCGTTCTAGTTATTCGTTTCGAGCATCAGAACTGCGAAAATTTTGAGTTTCTCAAGCGCTTCTTACCTCCAAACTGCCACATCTCGCGAACGGATTGACCAATCCGCAAAATTTCTGATGCATCTGAAAGTAGACACTCGCGCGATTACAACGGTATGCGTACTTTTCCCCTAGGCCGTTCTAGTTGTTCGTTTCGAGCATCAGAACTGCGAAAATTTTGAGTTTCTCAAGCGTTTCTTACCTACAAACTGCCACATCTCGCGAACGGATTGACCAATCCGCAAAATTTTGTTGCATCTGAAAGTAGAAACTCGCCCGATTACAACGGTATGCGTAGTTTTCCCCTAGGCCGTTCTAGTTATTCGTTTCGAGCATCAGAACTGCGAAAATTTTGAGTTTCTCAAGCGTTTCTTACCTATTAACTGCCACATCTCGCGAACCTGATTGACCAATCCGCAAAATTTCTGTTGCATCTGAAAGTAGAAACTCTCCCGTTTACAACGGTATGTGTTCTTTTCCCCTAGGCCATTGTAGTTATTCGTTTCGAGCATCAGAACTGCGAAAATTCTGAGTTTCTCAAGCGTTTCTTACGTCCTAACTGCCATATCTCGCGAACGGATTGACCAATACGCAAAATTTCTGTTGCATCTGAAAGTAGAAACTCGCCCGATTACAACGGTATACGTACTTTTCCCCTAGGCCGTTCTAGTTATTCGTTTCGAGCATCAGAACTGCGAAAATTTTGAGTTTCTCAAGCGCTTCTTACCTCCAAACTGCCACATCTCGCGAACGGATTGACCAATCCGCAAAATTTCTGTGGCATCTGAAAGTAGAAACTCGCCCAATTACAACGGTATGTGTTCTTTTCCCCTAGGCCATTGTAGTTATTCGTTTCGAGCATCTGAACTGCGAAAATTCTGAGTTTCTCAAGCGTTTCTTACTTCCAATCTGCCATATCTCGCGAACGGATTGACCAATCCGCAAAATTTCTGTTGTGTCTGAAAGTAGAAACTCGCCCGATTACAACGGTGTGCGTGCTTTTCCCCTAGGCCGTTCTAATTATTCGTTTCGAGCATCAGAACTGCGAAAATTCTGAGTTTCTCAAGCGTGTCTTACGTCCTAACTGCCATATCTCGTGAAAGGATTGACCAATCCGCATAATTTTTGTTGCATCTGAAAGTAGAAACTCGCACGATGACAACGGTATGTGTACTTTTCCCCTAGGCCGTTCTAGTTATGCTTGTCGAGCATCAGAACTGCGAAAATTTTGAGTTTCTCAAGCGTGTCTTACCTCCAAACTGCCACATCTCGCGAACGGTTTGACCAATCCGCAAAATTTCGTTGCATCTGGAAGTAGAAACTCGCCCGATTACATCGGTATGCGTACTTCTCCCCTAGGCTTTTCTAGTTATTCGTTTCGTGCATCAGAACTGCGAAAATTTTGAGTTTCTCAAGCGTTTCTTACGTCCTAACTGCCATATCTCGCGAACGGATTGACCAATCCGCAAAATTTCTAATGCATTTAAAAGTAGAAACTTGCCCGATTACAACGATATGCGTACTTTTCCCCTAGGCCATTCTAGTTATTCGTTTCGAGCATCAGAACTGCGAAAATTTTGAATTTCTCAAGCGTTTCTTACCTCCAAACTGCCATATCTCGCGAACGGATTGACCAATCCGCAAAATTTCTGTTGCATCTGAAAGTAGAATCTCGCCCGATTACAACGGTATGCGTACTTTTCCCCTGGGCCGTTCTAGTTATGCTTGTCGAGCATCAGAACTGCGAAAATTTTGAGTTTCTCAAGCGTTTCTTACATCCAAACTGCCATATCTCGCGAACGGATTGACCAATCCGCAAAATTTCTGTTGTGTCTGAAAGTAGAAACTCGCCCGATTACAACGGTGTGCGAGCTTTTCCCCTAGGCCGTTCTAATTATTCGTTTCGAGCATCAGAACTGCGAAAATTCTGAGTTTCTCAAGCGTGTCTTACGTCCTAACTGCCATATCTCGCGAAAGGATTGACCAATCCGCAAAATTTCTGTTGCATCTGAAAGTTGAAACTCGCCCGATTACAACGGTGTGCGTACTTTTCCCCTGGGCCGTTCTAGTTATGCTTGTCGAGCATCAGAACTGCGAAAATTTTGAGTTTCTCAAGCGTTTCTTAACTCCAAACTGCCATACCTCGCGAACGGATTGACCAATCCGCAAAATTTCTGTTGCATCTGAAAGTAGAAACTCGTCCGATTACAACGGTATGCGTACTTTTCCCCTGGGCCGTTCTAGTTATGCTTGTCGAGCATCAGAACTGCGAAAATTTCGAGTTTCTCAAGCGTTTCTTACCTCTAAACTGCCATATCTCGCGAACGGATTGACAAATCCGCAAAATTTCTGTTGCATCTGAAAGTAGAAACTCGCCCGATTACAACGGTATGCGTACTTTTCCCCTAGGCCGTTCTAGTTGTTTGTTTCGAGCATCAGAACTGCGAAAATTTTGAGTTTCTCAAGCGTTTCTTACCTACAAACTGCCACATCTCGCGAACGGATAGACCAATCCGCAAAATTTCTGATGCAACTGAAAGTAGAAGCTCGCCCGATTACAACGGTATGCGTACTTTTCCCCTAGGCTGTTCTAGTTATTCGTTTCGAGCATCAGAACTGCGAAAATTTTGAGTTTCTCAAGCGTTTCTTACTTCCAATCTGCCATATCTCGCGAACGGATTGACCAATCCGCAAAATTTCTGATGCATCTGAAAGTAGACACTCGCGCGATTACAACGGTATGCGTACTTTTCCCCTAGGCCGTTCTAGTTATTCGTTTCGAGCATCAGAACTGCGAAAATTTTGATTTTCTCAAGCGTTTCTTACTTCCAAACTGCCATATCTCGCGAACGGATTGACCAATCCGCAAAATTTCTGTTGAATCTGAAAGTAGAAACTCTCCCGTTTACAACGGTATGTGTTCTTTTCCCCTAGGCCATTGTAGTTATTCGTTTCGAGCATCTGAACTGCGAAAATTTTGAGTTTCTCGAGCGTTTCTTACCTCCAAACTGCCATATCTCGCGAAAGGATTGACCAATCCGCATAATTTTTGTTGCATCTGAAAGTAGAAACTCGCCCGATTACAACGGTATGTGTACTTTTCCCCTAGGCCGTTCTAGTTATGCTTGTCGAGCATCAGAACTGCGAAAATTTTGAGTTTCTCAAGTGTTTCTTACCTCCAAACTGCCATATCTCGCGAACGGATTGACCAATCCGCAAAATTTCTGTTGCATCTGAAAGCAGAAACTCTCCCGTTTACAACGGTATGCGTACTTTTCCCGTAGGCCGTTCTAGTTATTCGTTTCGAGCATCAGAACTGCGAAAATTATGAGTTTCTCAAGCGTTTCTTACCTCCAAACTGCCATATCTCGCGAACGGATAGACCAATCCGCAAAATTTCTGTTGCATCTGAAAGTAGAAACTCGCCCGATTAAAACGGTATGCGTACTTTTCCCCTAGGCTGTTCTAGTTATTCGTTTCGAGCATCAGAACTGCGAAAATTTTGAGTTTCTCAAGCGTTTCTTACCTATAAACTGCCACATCTCGCGAACCTGATTGACCAATCCGCAAAATTTCTGATGCATCTGAAAGTAGAAACTCGCCCGATTACAACGGTATGCGTACTTTTCCCCTAGGCCGTTCTAGTTATTCGTTTCGAGCATCAGAACTGCGAAAATTTTGAGTTTCTCAAGCGTTTCTTACTTCCAATCTGCCATATCTCGCGAACGGATTGACCAATCCGCAAAATTTCTGATGCATCTGAAAGTAGACACTCGCTCGATTACAACGGTAGCCGTACTTTTCCCCTAGGCCGTTCTAGTTATTCGTTTCGAGCATCAGAACTGCGAAAATTTTGATTTTCTCAAGCGTTTTTACTTCCAAACTGCCATATCTCGCGAACGGATTGACCAATCCGCAAAATTTCTGTTGAATCTGAAAGTAGAAACTCTCCCGTTTACAACGGTATGTGTTCTTTTCCCCTAGGCCATTGTAGTTATTCGTTTCGAGCATCTGAACTGCGAAAATTTTGAGTTTCTCGAGCGTTTCTTACCTCCAAACTGCCATATCTCGCGAAAGGATTGACCAATCCGCATAATTTTTGTTGCATCTGAAAGTAGAAACTCGCCCGATTACAACGGTATGTGTACTTTTCCCCTAGGCCGTTCTAGTTATGCTTGTCGAGCATCAGAACTGCGAAAATTTTGAGTTTCTCAAGTGTTTCTTACCTCCAAACTGCCATATCTCGCGAACGGATTGACCAATCCGCAAAATTTCTGTTGCATCTGAAAGCAGAAACTCTCCCGTTTACAACGGTATGCGTACTTTTCCCGTAGGCCGTTCTAGTTATTCGTTTCGAGCATCAGAACTGCGAAAATTATGAGTTTCTCAAGCGTTTCTTACCTCCAAACTGCCATATCTCGCGAACGGATAGACCAATCCGCAAAATTTCTGTTGCATCTGAAAGTAGAAACTCGCCCGATTAAAACGGTATGCGTACTTTTCCCCTAGGCTGTTCTAGTTATTCGTTTCGAGCATCAGAACTGCGAAAATTTTGAGTTTCTCAAGCGTTTCTTACCTATAAACTGCCACATCTCGCGAACCTGATTGACCAATCCGCAAAATTTCTGATGCATCTGAAAGTAGAAACTCGCCCGATTACAACGGTATGCGTACTTTTCCCCTAGGCCGTTCTAGTTATTCGTTTCGAGCATCAGAACTACGAAAATTTTGAGTTTCTCAAGCGTTTCTTACTTCCAATCTGCCATATCTCGCGAACGGATTGACCAATCCGCAAAATTTCTGATGCATCTGAAAGTAGACACTCGCTCGATTACAACGGTAGCCGTACTTTTCCCCTAGGCCGTTCTAGTTATTCGTTTCGAGCATCAGAACTGCGAAAATTTTGAGTTTCTCAAGTGTTTCTTACCTCCAAACTGCCATATCTCGCGAACGGATTGACCAATCCGCAAAATTTCTGTTGCATCTGAAAGCAGAAACTCTCCCGTTTACAACGGTATGCGTACTTTTCCCGTAGGCCGTTCTAGTTATTCGTTTCGAGCATCAGAACTGCGAAAATTATGAGTTTCTCAAGCGTTTCTTACCTCCAAACTGCCATATCTCGCGAACGGATAGACCAATCCACAAAATTTCTGTTGCATCTGAAAGTAGAAACTCGCCCGATTAAAACGGTATGCGTACTTTTCCCCTAGGCTGTTCTAGTTATTCGTTTCGAGCATCTGAACTGCGAAAATTTTGAGTTTCTCGAGCGTTTCTTACCTCCAAACTGCCATATCTCGCGAAAGGATTGACCAATCCGCATAATTTTTGTTGCATCTGAAAGTAGAAACTCGCCCGATTACAACGGTATGTGTACTTTTCCCCTAGGCCGTTCTAGTTATGCTTGTCGAGCATCAGAACTGCGAAAATTTTGAGTTTCTCAAGTGTTTCTTACCTCCAAACTGCCATATCTCGCGAACGGATTGACCAATCCGCAAAATTTCTGTTGCATCTGAAAGCAGAAACTCTCCCGTTTACAACGGTATGCGTACTTTTCCCGTAGGCCGTTCTAGTTATTCGTTTCGAGCATCAGAACTGCGAAAATTATGAGTTTCTCAAGCGTTTCTTACCTCCAAACTGCCATATCTCGCGAACGGATAGACCAATCCGCAAAATTTCTGTTGCATCTGAAAGTAGAAACTCGCCCGATTAAAACGGTATGCGTACTTTTCCCCTAGGCCGTTCTAGTTATTCGTTTCGAGCATCAGAACTGCGAAAATTTTGAGTTTCTCAAGCGTTTCTTACTTCCAATCTGCCATATCTCGCGAACGGATTGACCAATCCGCAAAATTTCTGATGCATCTGAAAGTAGACACTCGCTCGATTACAACGGTAGCCGTACTTTTCCCCTAGGCCGTTCTAGTTATTCGTTTCGAGCATCAGAACTGCGAAAATTTTGATTTTCTCAAGCGTTTTTACTTCCAAACTGCCATATCTCGCGAACGGATTGACCAATCCGCAAAATTTCTGTTGAATCTGAAAGTAGAAACTCTCCCGTTTACAACGGTATGTGTTCTTTTCCCCTAGGCCATTGTAGTTATTCGTTTCGAGCATCTGAACTGCGAAAATTTTGAGTTTCTCGAGCGTTTCTTACCTCCAAACTGCCATATCTCGCGAAAGGATTGACCAATCCGCATAATTTTTGTTGCATCTGAAAGTAGAAACTCGCCCGATTACAACGGTATGTGTACTTTTCCCCTAGGCCGTTCTAGTTATGCTTGTCGAGCATCAGAACTGCGAAAATTTTGAGTTTCTCAAGTGTTTCTTACCTCCAAACTGCCATATCTCGCGAACGGATTGACCAATCCGCAAAATTTCTGTTGCATCTGAAAGCAGAAACTCTCCCGTTTACAACGGTATGCGTACTTTTCCCGTAGGCCGTTCTAGTTATTCGTTTCGAGCATCAGAACTGCGAAAATTATGAGTTTCTCAAGCGTTTCTTACCTCCAAACTGCCATATCTCGCGAACGGATAGACCAATCCGCAAAATTTCTGTTGCATCTGAAAGTAGAAACTCGCCCGATTAAAACGGTATGCGTACTTTTCCCCTAGGCTGTTCTAGTTATTCGTTTCGAGCATCAGAACTGCGAAAATTTTGAGTTTCTCAAGCGTTTCTTACCTATAAACTGCCACATCTCGCGAACCTGATTGACCAATCCGCAAAATTTCTGATGCATCTGAAAGTAGAAACTCGCCCGATTACAACGGTATGCGTACTTTTCCCCTAGGCCGTTCTAGTTATTCGTTTCGAGCATCAGAACTACGAAAATTTTGAGTTTCTCAAGCGTTTCTTACTTCCAATCTGCCATATCTCGCGAACGGATTGACCAATCCGCAAAATTTCTGATGCATCTGAAAGTAGACACTCGCTCGATTACAACGGTAGCCGTACTTTTCCCCTAGGCCGTTCTAGTTATTCGTTTCGAGCATCAGAACTGCGAAAATTTTGAGTTTCTCAAGTGTTTCTTACCTCCAAACTGCCATATCTCGCGAACGGATTGACCAATCCGCAAAATTTCTGTTGCATCTGAAAGCAGAAACTCTCCCGTTTACAACGGTATGCGTACTTTTCCCGTAGGCCGTTCTAGTTATTCGTTTCGAGCATCAGAACTGCGAAAATTATGAGTTTCTCAAGCGTTTCTTACCTCCAAACTGCCATATCTCGCGAACGGATAGACCAATCCACAAAATTTCTGTTGCATCTGAAAGTAGAAACTCGCCCGATTAAAACGGTATGCGTACTTTTCCCCTAGGCTGTTCTAGTTATTCGTTTCGAGCATCAGAACTGCGAAAATTTTGAGTTTCTCAAGCGTTTCTTACCTATAAACTGCCACATCTCGCGAACCTGATTGACCAATCCGCAAAATTTCTGATGCATCTGAAAGTAGAAACTCGCCCGATTACAACGGTATGCGTACTTTTCCCCTAGGCCGTTCTAGTTTTTCGTTTCGAGCATCAGAACTGCGAAAATTTTGAGTTTCTCAAGCGTTTCTTACTTCCAATCTGCCATATCTCGCGAACGGATTGACCAATCCGCAAAATTTCTGATGCATCTGAAAGTAGACACTCGCTCGATTACAACGGTAGCCGTACTTTTCCCCTAGGCCGTTCTAGTTATTCGTTTCGAGCATCAGAACTGCGAAAATTTTGATTTTCTCAAGCGTTTTTACTTCCAAACTGCCATATCTCGCGAACGGATTGACCAATCCGCAAAATTTCTGTTGAATCTGAAAGTAGAAACTCTCCCGTTTACAACGGTATGTGTTCTTTTCCCCTAGGCCATTGTAGTTATTCGTTTCGAGCATCTGAACTGCGAAAATTTTGAGTTTCTCGAGCGTTTCTTACCTCCAAACTGCCATATCTCGCGAAAGGATTGACCAATCCGCATAATTTTTGTTGCATCTGAAAGTAGAAACTCGCCCGATTACAACGGTATGTGTACTTTTCCCCTAGGCCGTTCTAGTTATGCTTGTCGAGCATCAGAACTGCGAAAATTTTGAGTTTCTCAAGTGTTTCTTACCTCCAAACTGCCATATCTCGCGAACGGATTGACCAATCCGCAAAATTTCTGTTGCATCTGAAAGCAGAAACTCTCCCGTTTACAACGGTATGCGTACTTTTCCCGTAGGCCGTTCTAGTTATTCGTTTCGAGCATCAGAACTGCGAAAATTTTGATTTTCTCAAGCGTTTTTACTTCCAAACTGCCATATCTCGCGAACGGATTGACCAATCCGCAAAATTTCTGTTGAATCTGAAAGTAGAAACTCTCCCGTTTACAACGGTATGTGTTCTTTTCCCCTAGGCCATTGTAGTTATTCGTTTCGAGCATCTGAACTGCGAAAATTTTGAGTTTCTCGAGCGTTTCTTACCTCCAAACTGCCATATCTCGCGAAAGGATTGACCAATCCGCATAATTTTTGTTGCATCTGAAAGTAGAAACTCGCCCGATTACAACGGTATGTGTACTTTTCCCCTAGGCCGTTCTAGTTATGCTTGTCGAGCATCAGAACTGCGAAAATTTTGAGTTTCTCAAGTGTTTCTTACCTCCAAACTGCCATATCTCGCGAACGGATTGACCAATCCGCAAAATTTCTGTTGCATCTGAAAGCAGAAACTCTCCCGTTTACAACGGTATGCGTACTTTTCCCGTAGGCCGTTCTAGTTATTCGTTTCGAGCATCAGAACTGCGAAAATTATGAGTTTCTCAAGCGTTTCTTACCTCCAAACTGCCATATCTCGCGAACGGATAGACCAATCCGCAAAATTTCTGTTGCATCTGAAAGTAGAAACTCGCCCGATTAAAACGGTTTGCGTACTTTTCCCCTAGGCTGTTCTAGTTATTCGTTTCGAGCATCAGAACTGCGAAAATTTTGAGTTTCTCAAGCGTTTCTTACCTATAAACTGCCACATCTCGCGAACCTGATTGACCAATCCGCAAAATTTCTGATGCATCTGAAAGTAGAAACTCGCCCGATTACAACGGTATGCGTACTTTTCCCCTAGGCCGTTCTAGTTTTTCGTTTCGAGCATCAGAACTGCGAAAATTTTGAGTTTCTCAAGCGTTTCTTACTTCCAATCTGCCATATCTCGCGAACGGATTGACCAATCCGCAAAATTTCTGATGCATCTGAAAGTAGACACTCGCTCGATTACAACGGTAGCCGTACTTTTCCCGTAGGCCGTTCTAGTTATTCGTTTCGAGCATCAGAACTGCGAAAATTATGAGTTTCTCAAGCGTTTCTTACCTCCAAACTGCCATATCTCGCGAACGGATAGACCAATCCACAAAATTTCTGTTGCATCTGAAAGTAGAAACTCGCCCGATTAAAACGGTATGCGTACTTTTCCCCTAGGCTGTTCTAGTTATTCGTTTCGAGCATCAGAACTGCGAAAATTTTGAGTTTCTCAAGCGTTTCTTACCTATAAACTGCCACATCTCGCGAACCTGATTGACCAATCCGCAAAATTTCTGATGCATCTGAAAGTAGAAACTCGCCCGATTACAACGGTATGCGTACTTTTCCCCTAGGCCGTTCTAGTTTTTCGTTTCGAGCATCAGAACTGCGAAAATTTTGAGTTTCTCAAGCGTTTCTTACTTCCAATCTGCCATATCTCGCGAACGGATTGACCAATCCGCAAAATTTCTGATGCATCTGAAAGTAGACACTCGCTCGATTACAACGGTAGCCGTACTTTTCCCCTAGGCCGTTCTAGTTATTCGTTTCGAGCATCAGAACTGCGAAAATTTTGATTTTCTCAAGCGTTTTTACTTCCAAACTGCCATATCTCGCGAACGGATTGACCAATCCGCAAAATTTCTGTTGAATCTGAAAGTAGAAACTCTCCCGTTTACAACGGTATGTGTTCTTTTCCCCTAGGCCATTGTAGTTATTCGTTTCGAGCATCTGAACTGCGAAAATTTTGAGTTTCTCGAGCGTTTCTTACCTCCAAACTGCCATATCTCGCGAAAGGATTGACCAATCCGCATAATTTTTGTTGCATCTGAAAGTAGAAACTCGCCCGATTACAACGGTATGTGTACTTTTCCCCTAGGCCGTTCTAGTTATGCTTGTCGAGCATCAGAACTGCGAAAATTTTGAGTTTCTCAAGTGTTTCTTACCTCCAAACTGCCATATCTCGCGAACGGATTGACCAATCCGCAAAATTTCTGTTGCATCTGAAAGCAGAAACTCTCCCGTTTACAACGGTATGCGTACTTTTCCCGTAGGCCGTTCTAGTTATTCGTTTCGAGCATCAGAACTGCGAAAATTTTGATTTTCTCAAGCGTTTTTACTTCCAAACTGCCATATCTCGCGAACGGATTGACCAATCCGCAAAATTTCTGTTGAATCTGAAAGTAGAAACTCTCCCGTTTACAACGGTATGTGTTCTTTTCCCCTAGGCCATTGTAGTTATTCGTTTCGAGCATCTGAACTGCGAAAATTTTGAGTTTCTCGAGCGTTTCTTACCTCCAAACTGCCATATCTCGCGAAAGGATTGACCAATCCGCATAATTTTTGTTGCATCTGAAAGTAGAAACTCGCCCGATTACAACGGTATGTGTACTTTTCCCCTAGGCCGTTCTAGTTATGCTTGTCGAGCATCAGAACTGCGAAAATTTTGAGTTTCTCAAGTGTTTCTTACCTCCAAACTGCCATATCTCGCGAACGGATTGACCAATCCGCAAAATTTCTGTTGCATCTGAAAGCAGAAACTCTCCCGTTTACAACGGTATGCGTACTTTTCCCGTAGGCCGTTCTAGTTATTCGTTTCGAGCATCAGAACTGCGAAAATTATGAGTTTCTCAAGCGTTTCTTACCTCCAAACTGCCATATCTCGCGAACGGATAGACCAATCCGCAAAATTTCTGTTGCATCTGAAAGTAGAAACTCGCCCGATTAAAACGGTTTGCGTACTTTTCCCCTAGGCTGTTCTAGTTATTCGTTTCGAGCATCAGAACTGCGAAAATTTTGAGTTTCTCAAGCGTTTCTTACCTATAAACTGCCACATCTCGCGAACCTGATTGACCAATCCGCAAAATTTCTGATGCATCTGAAAGTAGAAACTCGCCCGATTACAACGGTATGCGTACTTTTCCCCTAGGCCGTTCTAGTTTTTCGTTTCGAGCATCAGAACTGCGAAAATTTTGAGTTTCTCAAGCGTTTCTTACTTCCAATCTGCCATATCTCGCGAACGGATTGACCAATCCGCAAAATTTCTGATGCATCTGAAAGTAGACACTCGCTCGATTACAACGGTAGCCGTACTTTTCCCCTAGGCCGTTCTAGTTATTCGTTTCGAGCATCAGAACTGCGAAAATTTTGATTTTCTCAAGCGTTTTTACTTCCAAACTGCCATATCTCGCGAACGGATTGACCAATCCGCAAAATTTCTGTTGAATCTGAAAGTAGAAACTCTCCCGTTTACAACGGTATGTGTTCTTTTCCCCTAGGCCATTGTAGTTATTCGTTTCGAGCATCTGAACTGCGAAAATTTTGAGTTTCTCGAGCGTTTCTTACCTCCAAACTGCCATATCTCGCGAAAGGATTGACCAATCCGCATAATTTTTGTTGCATCTGAAAGTAGAAACTCGCCCGATTACAACGGTATGTGTACTTTTCCCCTAGGCCGTTCTAGTTATGCTTGTCGAGCATCAGAACTGCGAAAATTTTGAGTTTCTCAAGTGTTTCTTACCTCCAAACTGCCATATCTCGCGAACGGATTGACCAATCCGCAAAATTTCTGTTGCATCTGAAAGCAGAAACTCTCCCGTTTACAACGGTATGCGTACTTTTCCCGTAGGCCGTTCTAGTTATTCGTTTCGAGCATCAGAACTGCGAAAATTATGAGTTTCTCAAGCGTTTCTTTCCTCCAAACTGCCATATCTCGCGAACGGATAGACCAATCCGCAAAATTTCTGTTGCATCTGAAAGTAGAAACTCGCCCAATTAAAACGGTATGCGTACTTTTCCCCTAGGCTGTTCTAGTTATTCGTTTCGAGCATCAGAACTGCGAAAATTTTGAGTTTCTCAAGCGTTTCTTACCTCCAAACTGCCATATCTCGCGAACGGATAGACCAATCCGCAAAATTTCTGTTGCATCTGTAAGTAGAAACTCGCCCGATTACAACGGTATGCGTACTTTTCCCCTAGGCTGTTCTAGTTATTCGTTTCGAGCCTCAGAACTGCGAAAATTTTGAGTTTCTCAAGCGTTTCTTACCTCCAAACTGCCATATCTCGCGAACGGATTGACAAATCCGCAAAATTTCTGTTGCATCTGAAAGTAGAAACTCGCCCGATTACAACGGTATGCGTACTTTTCCCCTAGGCCGTTCTAGTTGTTCGTTTCGAGCATCAGAACTGCGAAAATTTTGAGTTTCTCAAGCGTTTCTTACATACAAACTGCCACATCTCGCGAACGGATTGACCAATCCGCAAAATTTCGTTGCATCTGAAAGTAGAAACTCGCCCGATTACATCGGTATGCGTACTTTTCCCCTAGGCTGTTCTAGTTATTCGTTTCGAGCCTCAGAACTGCGAAAATTTTGAGTTTCTCAAGCGTTTCTTACCTCCAAACTGCCATATCTCGCGAACGGATTGACAAATCCGCAAAATTTCTGTTGCATCTGAAAGTAGAAACTCGCCCGATTACAACGGTATGCGTACTTTTCCCCTAGGCCGTTCTAGTTGTTCGTTTCGAGCATCAGAACTGCGAAAATTTTGAGTTTCTCAAGCGTTTCTTACATACAAACTGCCACATCTCGCGAACGGATTGACCAATCCGCAAAATTTCGTTGCATCTGAAAGTAGAAACTCGCCCGATTACATCGGTATGCGTACTTTTCCCCTAGGCTGTTCTAGTTATTCGTTTCGTGCATCAGAACAGCGAAAATTTTGAGTTTCTCAAGCGTTTCTTACGTCCTAACTGCCATATCTCGCGAACGGATTGACCAATTCGCAAAATTTCTGATGCATTTAAAAGTAGAAACTCGCCCGATTACAACGATATGCGTACTTTTCCCCTAGGCCATTCTAGTTATTCGTTTCGAGCATCAGAACTGCGAAAATTTTGAATTTCGCAAGCGTTTCTTACCTCCAAACTGCCATATCTCGCGAACGGATTGACCAATCCGCAAAATTTCTGTTGCATCTGAAAGTTGAAACTCGCCCGATTACAACGGTGTGCGTACTTTTCCCCTGGGCCGTTCTAGTTATGCTTGTCGAGCATCAGAACTGCGAAAATTTTGAGTTTCTCAAGCGTTTCTTAACTCCAAACTGCCATATCTCGCGAACGGATTGACCAATCCGCAAAATTTCTGTTGCATCTGAAAGTAGAAACTCGTCCGATTACAACGGTGTGCGTACTTTTCGCCTGGGATGTTCTAGTTATGCTTGTCGAGCATCAGAACTGCGAAAATTTTGAGTTTCTCAAGCGTTTCTTACCTCTAAACTGCCATATCTCGCGAACGGATTGACAAATCCGCAAAATTTCTGTTGCATCTGAAAGTAGAAACTCGCCCGATTACAACGGTATGCGTACTTTTCCCCTAGGCTGTTCTAGTTATTCGTTTCGAGCATCAGAACTGCGAAAATTTTGAGTTTCTCAAGCGTTTCTTACCTCCAAACTGCCATATCTCGCGAACGGATTGACAAATCCGCAAAATTTCTGTTGCATCTGAAAGTAGAAACTCGCCCGATTACAACGGTATGCGTACTTTTCCCCTAGGCCGTTCTAGTTGTTCGTTTCGAGCATCAGAACTGCGAAAATTTTGAGTTTCTCAAGCGTTTCTTACCTACAAACTGCCACATCTCGCGAACGGATTGACCAATCCGCAAAATTTCGTTGCATCTGAAAGTAGAAACTCGCCCGATTACATCGGTATGCGTACTTTTCCCCTAGGCTGTTCTAGTTATTCGTTTCGTGCATCAGAACAGCGAAAATTTTGAGTTTCTCAAGCGTTTCTTACGTCCTAACTGCCATATCTCGCGAACGGATTGACCAATTCGCAAAATTTCTGATGCATTTAAAAGTAGAAACTCGCCCGATTACAACGATATGCGTACTCTTCCCCTAGGCCATTCTAGTTATTCGTTTCGAGCATCAGAACTGCGAAAATTTTGAGTTTCTCAAGCGTTTCTTACCTACAAACTGCCACATCTCGCGAACGGATTGACCAATCCGCAAAATTTTGTTGCATCTGAAAGTAGAAACTCGCCCGATTACAACGGTATGCGTAGTTTTCCCCTAGGCCGTTCTAGTTATTCGTTTCGAGCATCAGAACTGCGAAAATTTTGAGTTTCTCAAGCGTTCCTTACCTACAAACTGCCACATCTCGCGAACGGATTGACCACTCCGCAAAATTTCTGTGGCATCTGAAAGTAGAAACTCGCCCAATTACAACGGTATGTGTTCTTTTCCCCTAGGCCATTGTAGTTATTCGTTTCGAGCACCTGAACTGCGAAAATTTTGAGTTTCTCGAGCGTTTCTTACATCCAAACTGCCATATCTCGCGAAAGGATTGACCAATCCGCATAATTTTTGTTGCTTCTGAAAGTAGAAACTCGCCCGATTACAACCGTGTGCGTACTTTTCCCCTGGGCCGTTCTAGTTATGCTTGTCGAGCATCAGAACTGCGAAAATTTTGAGTTTCTCAAGCGTTTCTTAACTCCAAACAGCCATATCTCGCGAACGGATTGACCAATCCGCAAAATTTCTGTTGCATCTGAAAGTAGAAACTCGTCCGATTACAACGGTATGCGTACTTTTCCCCTGGGCCGTTCTACTTATGCTTGTCGAGCATCAGAACTGCGAAAATTTTGAGTTTCTCAAGCGTTTCTTACCTCCAAACTGTCATATCTCGCGAACGGATTGACAAATCCGCAAAATTTCTGTTGCATCTGAAAGTAGAAACTCGCCCGATTACAACGGTATGCGTACTTTTCCCCTAGGCCGTTCTAGTTGTTCGTTTCGAGCATCAGAACTGCGAAAATTTTGAGTTTCTCAAGCGTTTCTTACCTACAAACTGCCACATCTCGCGAACGGATTGACCAATCCGCAAAATTTCGTTGCATCTGAAAGTAGAAACTCGCCCGATTACATCGGTATGCGTACTTTTCCCCTAGGCTGTTCTAGTTATTCGTTTCGTGCATCAGAACAGCGAAAATTTTGAGTTTCTCAAGCGTTTCTTACGTCCTAACTGCCATATCTCGCGAACGGATTGACCAATTCGCAAAATTTCTGATGCATTTAAAAGTAGAAACTCGCCCGATTACAACGATATGCGTACTTTTCCCCTAGGCCATTCTAGTTATTCGTTTCGAGCATCAGAACTGCGAAAATTTTGAATTTCTCAAGCGTTTCTTACCTCCAAACTGCCATATCTCGCGAACGGATTGACCAATCCGCAAAATTTCTGTTGCATCTGAAAGTTGAAACTCGCCCGATTACAACGGTGTGCGTACTTTTCCCCTGGGCCGTTCTAGTTATGCTTGTCGAGCATCAGAACTGCGAAAATTTTGAGTTTCTCAAGCGTTTCTTAACTCCAAACAGCCATATCTCGCGAACGGATTGACCAATCCGCAAAATTTCTGTTGCATCTGAAAGTAGAAACTCGTCCGATTACAACGGTGTGCGTACTTTTCCCCTGGGCTGTTCTAGTTATGCTTGTCGAGCATCAGAACTGCGAAAATTTTGAGTTTCTCAAGCGTTTCTTACCTCTAAACTGCCATATCTCGCGAACGGATTGACAAATCCGCAAAATTTCTGTTGCATCTGAAAGTAGAAACTCGCCCGATTACAACGGTACGCGTACTTTTCCCCTAGGCCGTTCTAGTTGTTCGTTTCGAGCATCAGAACTGCGAAAATTTTGAGTTTCTCAAGCGTTTCTTACCTACAAACTGCCACATCTCGCGAACGGATTGACCAATCCGCAAAATTTTGTTGCATCTGAAAGTAGAAACTCGCCCGATTACAACGGTATGCGTAGTTTTCCCCTAGGCCGTTCTAGTTATTCGTTTCGAGCATCAGAACTGCGAAAATTTTGAGTTTCTCAAGCGTTTCTTACCTATTAACTGCCACATCTCGCGAACCTGATTGACCAATCCGCAAAATTTCTGATGCATCTGAAAGTAGAAACTCGCCCGATTACAACGGTATGCGTACTTTTCCCCTAGGCCGTTCTAGTTATTCGTTTCGAGCATCAGAACTGCGAAAATTTTGAGTTTCTCAAGCGTTTCTTACTTCCAATCTGCCATATCTCGCGAACGGATTGACCAATCCGCAAAATTTCTGATGCATCTGAAAGTAGACACTCGCGCGATTACAACGGTATGCGTACTTTTCCCCTAGGCCGTTCTAGTTATTCGTTTCGAGCATCAGAACTGCGAAAATTTTGATTTTCTCAAGCGTTTCTTACTTCCAAACTGCCATATCTCGCGAACGGATTGACCAATCCGCAAAATTTCTGTTGCATCTGAAAGTAGAAACTCGCCCGATTACAACGGTAGGTGTAGTTTTCCCCTAGGCCGTTCTAGTTATTCGTTTCGAGCATCAGAACTGCGAAAATTTTGAGTTTCTCAAGCGTTTCTTATCTCCAAACGGCCATATCTCGCGAACGGATTGAACAATCCGCAAAATTTCTGTGCCATCTGAAAGCAGGAACTCGCCCGATTACAACGGTATGCGTACTTCTCCCCTAGGCCGTTCTAGTCATTCGTGTCGAGCATCCGAACTGCGAAAATTCTGAGTTTCCCAAGCGTTTCTAACCTCCAAACTGCCATATCTCGCGAACGGATTGACCAATCCGCAAAATTTCTGTTGCATCTGAAAGTAGAAACTCGCCCGATTACAACGGTAGGTGTAGTTTTCCCCTAGGCCGTTCTAGTTATTCGTTTCGAGCATCAGAACTGCGAAAATTTTGAGTTTCTCAAGCGTTTCTTACCTCCAAACTGCCATATCTCGCGAACGGATTGACCAATCCGCAAAATTTCTGTTGCTTCTGAAAGTAGAGAATCGCCCGATTACAACGGCATGCGCACTTTTCCCCTAGGCCGTTCTAGTTATTCGTATCGAGCATCAGAAATGCGAAAATTTTGAGTTTCTCAAGCGTTTCTTATCTCCAAACTGCCATATCTCGCGAACGGATTGATCAATCCGCAAAATTTCTGTTGCATCTGAAAGTAGAAACTCGCCCGATTACAACGGTTTGCGCACTTTTCCCCTAGGCGGTTCTAGTTATTCGTTTCGAGCATCAGAACTGCGAAAATTGTGAGTTTCTCAAGCGTTTCTTACCTCCAAACTGGCATATCTCGCGAACGGATTGACCAATCCGCAAAATTTCTGTTGCATCTGAAAGTAGAAAATCGCCCGATTACAACGGTAGGTGTACTTCTCCCCAAGGCCGTTCTAGTTATTCGTTTCGAGCATCAGAACTGCGAAAATTTTGAGTTACTCAAGCGTTTCTTACCTCCAAACTGCCATATCTCGCGAACGGATTGACCAATCCGCAAAATTTCTGTTGCATCTGAAAGTAGAAACTCGCCCGATTACAACGGTATGCGCACTTTCCCTCTAGGCCGTTCTAGTTATTCGTGTCGAGCATCCGAACTGCGAAAATTTTGAGTTTCCCAAGCGTTTCTTACATCCAAACTGCCATATCTCGCGAACGGATTGACCAATCCGCAAAATTTCTGTTGCATCTGAAAGTAGAAACTCGCCCGATTACAACGGTAGGTGTAGTTTTCCCCTAGGCCGTTCTAGTTATTCGTTTCGAGCATCAGAACTGCGAAAATTTTGAGTTTCTCAAGCGTTTCTTATCTCCAAACGGCCATATCTCGCGAACGGATTGAACAATCCGCAAAATTTCTGTGCCATCTGAAAGCAGGAACTCGCCCGATTACAACGGTATGCGTACTTCTCCCCTAGGCCGTTCTAGTCATTCGTGTCGAGCATCCGAACTGCGAAAATTCTGAGTTTCCCAAGCGTTTCTAACTTCCAAACTGCCATATCTCGCGAACGGATTGACCAATCCGCAAAATTTCTGTTGCATCTGAAAGTAGAAACTCGCCCGATTACAACGGTAGGTGTAGTTTTCCCCTAGGCCGTTCTAGTTATTCGTTTCGAGCATCAGAACTGCGAAAATTTTGAGTTTCTCAAGCGTTTCTTATCTCCAAACTGCCATATCTCGCGAACGGATTGATCAATCCGCAAAATTTCTGTTGCATCTGAAAGTAGAAACTCGCCCGACTACAACCGTAGGTGTAGTTTTCCCCTAGGCCGTTCCAGTTATTCATTTCGAGCATCAGAACTGCGAAAATTTTGAGTTTCTCAAGCGTTTCTTACCTCCAAACTGCCATATCTCGCGAACGGATTGACCAATCCGCAAAATTTCTGTTGCTTCTGAAAGTAGAGACTCGCCCGATTACAACGGTATGCGCACTTTTCCCCTAGGCCGTTCTAGTTATTCGTATCGAGCATCAGAAATGCGAAAATTTTGAGTTTCTCAAGCGTTTCTTATCTCCAAACTGCCATATCTCGCGAACGGATTGATCAATCCGCAAAATTTCTGTTGCATCTGAAAGTAGAAACTCGCCCGATTACAACGGTATGCGCACTTTTCCCCTAGGCGGTTCTAGTTATTCGTTTCGAGCATCAGAACTGCGAAAATTTTGAGTTTCTCAAGCGTTTCTTACCTCCAAACTGGCATATCTCGCGAACGGATTGACCAATCCGCAAAATTTCTGTTGCATCTGAAAGTAGAAAATCGCCCGATTACAACGGTAGGTGTAGTTTTCCCCTAGGCCGTTCCAGTTATTCATTTCGAGCATCAGAACTGCGAAAATTTTGAGTTTCTCAAGCGTTTCTTACCTCCAAACTGCCATATCTCGCGAACGGATTGACCAATCCGCAAAATTTCTGTTGCATCTGAAAGTAGAAACTCGCCCGATTACAACGGTAGGTGTAGTTTTCCCCTAGGCCGTTCCAGTTATTCATTTCGAGCATCAGAACTGCGAAAATTTTGAGTTTCTCAAGCGTTTCTTACCTCCAAACTGCCATATCTCGCGAACGGATTGACCAATCCGCAAAATTTCTGTTGCTTCTGAAAGTAGAGAATCGCCCGATTACAACGGTATGCGCACTTTTCCCCTAGGCCGTTCTAGTAATTCGTATCGAGCATCAGAAATGCGAAAATTTTGAGTTTCTCAAGCGTTTCTTATCTCCAAACTGCCATATCTCGCGAACGGATTGATCAATCCGCAAAATTTCTGTTGCATCTGAAAGTAGAAACTCGCCCGATTACAACGGTATGCGCACTTTTCCCCTAGGCGGTTCTAGTTATTCGTTTCGAGCATCAGAACTGCGAAAATTTTGAGTTTCTCAAGCGTTTCTTACCTCCAAACTGGCATATCTCGCGAACGGATTGACCAATCCGCAAAATTTCTGTTGCATCTGAAAGTAGAAAATCGCCCGATTACAACGGTAGGTGTAGTTCTCCCCAAGGCCGTTCTAGTTATTCGTTTCGAGCATCAGAACTGCGAAAATTTTGAGTTACTCAAGCGTTTCTTACCTCCAAACTGCCATATCTCGCGAACGGATTGACCAATCCGCAAAATTCCTGTTGCATCTGAAAGTAGAAACTCGCCCGATTACAACGGCATGCGCACTTTTCCCCTAGGCCGTTCTAGTTATTCGTGTCGAGCATCAGAACTGCGAAAATTTTGAGTTTCTCAAGCGTTTCTTACTTCCAAACTGCCATATCTCGCGAACGGATTGACCAATCCGCAAAATTTCTGTTGCATCTGAAAGTAGAAAATCGCCCGAACACAACGGTAGGTGTAGTTTTCCCCAAGGCCGTTCTAGTTATTCGTTTCGAGCATCAGAACTGCGAAAATTTTGAGTTTCTCAAGCGTTTCTTACCTCCAAACTGCCATATCTCGCGAACGGATTGACCAATCCGCAAAATTTCTGTTGCATCTGAAAGTAGAAACTCGCCCGATTACAACGGTATGCGCACTTTTCCCCTAGGCCGTTCTAGTTATTCGTGTCGAGCATCAGAACTGCGAAAATTTTGAATTTCTCAAGCGTTTCTTATCTCCAAACGGCCATATCTCGCGAACGGATTGATCAATCCGCAAAATTTCTGTGCCATCTGAAAGCAGAAACTCGCCCGATTACAACGGTATGCGTACTTCTCCCCTAGGCCGTTCTAGTCATTCGTGTCGAGCATCCGAACTGCGAAAATTTTGAGTTTCTCAAGCGTTTCTTATCTCCAAACTGCCATATCTCGCGAACGGATTGATCAATCCGCAAAATTTCTGTTGCATCTGAAAGTAGAAACTCGCCCGATTACAACGGTATGCGCACTTTTCCCCTAGGCCGTTCCAGTTATTCGTTTCGAGCATCAGAACTGCGAAAATTTTGAGTTTCTCAAACGTTTCTTACATCCAAACTGCCATATCTCGCGAACGGATTGACCAATCCGCAAAATTTCTGTTGCATCTAAGAGTAGAAACTCGCCCGATTACAACGGTATGCGTACTTTTCCCCTAGGCCGTTCTAGTTACTCCTTTCGAGCATCAGAACTGCGAAAATTTTGAGTTTCTCAAGCGTTTCTTACCTCCAAACTGCCATATCTCGCGAACGGATTGACCAATCCGCAAAATTTCTGTTGCTTCTGAAAGTAGAGAATCGCCCGATTACAACGGCATGCGCACTTTTCCCCTAGGCCGTTCTAGTTATTCGTATCGAGCATCAGAAATGCGAAAATTTTGAGTTTCTCAAGCGTTTCTTATCTCCAAACTGCCATATCTCGCGAACGGATTGATCAATCCGCAAAATTTCTGTTGCATCTGAAAGTAGAAACTCGCCCGATTACAACGGTATGCGCACTTTTCCCCTAGGCGGTTCTAGTTATTCGTTTCGAGCATCAGAACTGCGAAAATTTTGAGTTTCTCAAGCGTTTCTTACCTCCAAACTGGCATATCTCGCGAACGGATTGACCAATCCGCAAAATTTCTGTTGCATCTGAAAGTAGAAAATCGCCCGATTACAACGGTAGGTGTAGTTCTCCCCAAGGCCGTTCTAGTTATTCGTTTCGAGCATCAGAACTGCGAAAATTTTGAGTTACTCAAGCGTTTCTTACCTCCAAACTGCCATATCTCGCGAACGGATTGACCAATCCGCAAAATTCCTGTTGCATCTGAAAGTAGAAACTCGCCCGATTACAACGGCATGCGCACTTTTCCCCTAGGCCGTTCTAGTTATTCGTGTCGAGCATCAGAACTGCGAAAATTTTGAGTTTCTCAAGCGTTTCTTACTTCCAAACTGCCATATCTCGCGAACGGATTGACCAATCCGCAAAATTTCTGTTGCATCTGAAAGTAGAAAATCGCCCGAACACAACGGTAGGTGTAGTTTTCCCCAAGGCCGTTCTAGTTATTCGTTTCGAGCATCAGAACTGCGAAAATTTTGAGTTTCTCAAGCGTTTCTTACCTCCAAACTGCCATATCTCGCGAACGGATTGACCAATCCGCAAAATTTCTGTTGCATCTGAAAGTAGAAACTCGCCCGATTACAACGGTATGCGCACTTTTCCCCTAGGCCGTTCTAGTTATTCGTGTCGAGCATCAGAACTGCGAAAATTTTGAATTTCTCAAGCGTTTCTTATCTCCAAACGGCCATATCTCGCGAACGGATTGATCAATCCGCAAAATTTCTGTGCCATCTGAAAGCAGAAACTCGCCCGATTACAACGGTATGCGTACTTCTCCCCTAGGCCGTTCTAGTCATTCGTGTCGAGCATCCGAACTGCGAAAATTTTGAGTTTCTCAAGCGTTTCTTATCTCCAAACTGCCATATCTCGCGAACGGATTGATCAATCCGCAAAATTTCTGTTGCATCTGAAAGTAGAAACTCGCCCGATTACAACGGTATGCGCACTTTTCCCCTAGGCCGTTCCAGTTATTCGTTTCGAGCATCAGAACTGCGAAAATTTTGAGTTTCTCAAACGTTTCTTACATCCAAACTGCCATATCTCGCGAACGGATTGACCAATCCGCAAAATTTCTGTTGCATCTAAGAGTAGAAACTCGCCCGATTACAACGGTATGCGTACTTTTCCCCTAGGCCGTTCTAGTTACTCCTTTCGAGCATCAGAACTGCGAAAATTTTGAGTTTCTCAAGCGTTTCTTACCTCCAAACTGCCATATCTCGCGAACGGATTGACCAATCCGCAAAATTTCTGTTGCTTCTGAAAGTAGAGAATCGCCCGATTACAACGGCATGCGCACTTTTCCCCTAGGCCGTTCTAGTTATTCGTATCGAGCATCAGAAATGCGAAAATTTTGAGTTTCTCAAGCGTTTCTTATCTCCAAACTGCCATATCTCGCGAACGGATTGATCAATCCGCAAAATTTCTGTTGCATCTGAAAGTAGAAACTCGCCCGATTACAACGGTATGCGCACTTTTCCCCTAGGCGGTTCTAGTTATTCGTTTCGAGCATCAGAACTGCGAAAATTTTGAGTTTCTCAAGCGTTTCTTACCTCCAAACTGGCATATCTCGCGAACGGATTGACCAATCCGCAAAATTTCTGTTGCATCTGAAAGTAGAAAATCGCCCGATTACAACGGTAGGTGTACTTCTCCCCAAGGCCGTTCTAGTTATTCGTTTCGAGCATCAGAACTGCGAAAATTTTGAGTTACTCAAGCGTTTCTTACCTCCAAACTGCCATATCTCGCGAACGGATTGACCAATCCGCAAAATTTCTGTTGCATCTGAAAGTAGAAACTCGCCCGATTACAACGGTATGCGCACTTTCCCTCTAGGCTGTTCTAGTTATTCGTGTCGAGCATCCGAACTGCGAAAATTTTGAGTTTCCCAAGCGTTTCTTACATCCAAACTGCCATATCTCGCGAACGGATTGACCAATCCGCAAAATTTCTGTTGCATCTGAAAGTAGAAACTCGCCCGATTACAACGGTAGGTGTAGTTTTCCTCTAGGCCGTTCTAGTTATTCGTTTCGAGCATCAGAACTGCGAAAATTTTGAGTTTCTCAAGCGTTTCTTATCTCCAAACGGCCATATCTCGCGAACGGATTGATCAATCCGCAAAATTTCTGTGCCATCTGAAAGCAGGAACTCGCCCGATTACAACGGTATGCGCACTTCTCCCCTAGGCCGTTCTAGTCATTCGTGTCGAGCATCCGAACTGCGAAAATTCTGAGTTTCCCAAGCGTTTCTAACCTCCAAACTGCCATATCTCGCGAACGGATTGACCAATCCGCAAAATTTCTGTTGCATCTGAAAGTAGAAACTCGCCCGATTACAACGGTAGGTGTAGTTTTCCCCTAGGCCGTTCTAGTTATTCGTTTCGAGCATCAGAACTGCGAAAATTTTGAGTTTCTCAAGCGTTTCTTATCTCCAAACTGCCATATCTCGCGAACGGATTGATCAATCCGCAAAATTTCTGTTGCATCTGAAAGTAGAAACTCGCCCGATTACAACGGTAGGTGTAGTTTTCCCCTAGGCCGTTCCAGTTATTCATTTCGAGCATCAGAACTGCGAAAATTTTGAGTTTCTCAAGCGTTTCTTACCTCCAAACTGCCATATCTCGCGAACGGATTGACCAATCCGCAAAATTTCTGTTGCTTCTGAAAGTAGAGACTCGCCCGATTACAACGGTATGCGCACTTTTCCCCTAGGCCGTTCTAGTTATTCGTATCGAGCATCAGAAATGCGAAAATTTTGAGTTTCTCAAGCGTTTCTTATCTCCAAACTGCCATATCTCGCGAACGGATTGATCAATCCGCAAAATTTCTGTTGCATCTGAAAGTAGAAACTCGCCCGATTACAACGGTATGCGCACGTTTCCCCTAGGCGGTTCTAGTTATTCGTTTCGAGCATCAGAACTGCGAAAATTTTGAGTTTCTCAAGCGTTTCTTACATCCAAACTGGCATATCTCGCGAACGGATTGACCAATCCGCAAAATTTCTGTTGCATCTGAAAGTAGAAAATCGCCCGATTACAACGGTAGGTGTAGTTTTCCCCTAGGCCGTTCCAGTTATTCATTTCGAGCATCAGAACTGCGAAAATTTTGAGTTTCTCAAGCGTTTCTTACCTCCAAACTGCCATATCTCGCGAACGGATTGACCAATCCGCAAAATTTCTGTTGCTTCTGAAAGTAGAAACTCGCCCGATTACAACGGTATGCGCACTTTTCCCCTAGGCCGTTCTAGTTATTCGTGTCGAGCATCAGAACTGCGAAAATTTTGAGTTTCTCAAACGTTTCTTACATCCAAACTGCCATATCTCGCGAACGGATTGACCAATCCGCAAAATTTCTGTTGCATCTAAGAGTAGAAACTCGCCCGATTACAACGGTATGCGTACTTTTCCCCTAGGCCGTTCTAGTTACTCCTTTCGAGCATCAGAACTGCGAAAATTTTGAGTTTCTCAAGCGTTTCTTACCTCCAAACTGCCATATCTCGCGAACGGATTAACCAATCCGCAAAATTTCTATTGCATCTGAAAGTAGAAACTCGCCCGATTACAACGGTATGCGCACTTTTCCCCAAGGCCGTTCTAGTTATTCGTATGGAGCATCAGAACTGCGAAAATTTTGAGTTTCTTAAGCGATTCTTACCTCCAAACTGCCATATCTCGCGAACGGATTGATCAATCCGCAAAATTTCTGTTGCATCTGAAAGTAGAAACTCGCCCGATTACAACGGTAGGTGTAGTTTTCCCCTAGGCCGTTCCAGTTATTCATTGCGAGCATCAGAACTGCGAAAATTTTGAGTTTCTCAAGCGTTTCTTACCTCCAAACTGCCATATCTCGCGAACGGATTGACCAATCCGCAAAATTTCTGTTGCTTCTGAAAGTAGAGAATCGCCCGATTACAACGGTATGCGCACTTTTCCCCTAGGCCGTTCTAGTTATTCGTATCGAGCATCAGAAATGCGAAAATTTTGAGTTTCTCAAGCGTTTCTTATCTCCAAACTGCCATATCTCGCGAACGGATTGATCAATCCGCAAAATTTCTGTTGCATCTGAAAGTAGAAACTCGCCCGATTACAACGGTATGCGCACTTTTCCCCTAGGCGGTTCTAGTTATTCGTTTCGAGCATCAGAACTGCGAAAATTTTGAGTTTCTCAAGCGTTTCTTACCTCCAAACTGGCATATCTCGCGAACGGATTGACCAATCCGCAAAATTTCTGTTGCATCTGAAAGTAGAAAATCGCCCGATTACAACGGTACGTGTAGTTCTCCCCAAGGCCGTTCTAGTTATTCGTTTCGAGCATCAGAACTGCGAAAATTTTGAGTTACTCAAGCGTTTCTTACCTCCAAACTGCCATATCTCGCGAACGGATTGACCAATCCGCAAAATTCCTGTTGCATCTGAAAGTAGAAACTCGCCCGATTACAACGGCATGCGCACTTTTCCCCTAGGCCGTTCTAGTTATTCGTGTCGAGCATCAGAACTGCGAAAATTTTGAGTTTCTCAAGCGTTTCTTATCTCCAAACGGCCATATCTCGCGAACGGATTGATCAATCCGCAAAATTTCTGTGCCATCTGAAAGCAGAAACTCGCCCGATTACAACGGTATGCGTACTTCTCCCCTAGGCCGTTCTAGTCATTCGTGTCGAGCATCCGAACTGCGAAAATTTTGAGTTTCTCAAGCGTTTCTTATCTCCAAACTGCCATATCTCGCGAACGGATTGATCAATCCGCAAAATTTCTGTTGCATCTGAAAGTAGAAACTCGCCCGATTACAACGGTATGCGCACTTTTCCCCTAGGCCGTTCTAGTTATTCGTTTCGAGCATCAGAACTGCGAAAATTTTGAGTTTCTCAAACGTTTCTTACATCCAAACTGCCATATCTCGCGAACGGATTGACCAATCCGCAAAATTTCTGTTGCATCTAAGAGCAGAAACTCGCCCGATTACAACGGTATGCGTACTTTTCCCCTAGGCCGTTCTAGTTACTCCTTTCGAGCATCAGAACTGCGAAAATTTTGAGTTTCTCAAGCGTTTCTTACCTCCAAACTGCCATATCTCGCGAACGGATTAACCAATCCGCAAAATTTCTATTGCATCTGAAAGTAGAAACTCGCCCGATTACAACGGTATGCGCACTTTTCCCCAAGGCCGTTCTAGTTATTCGTATGGAGCATCAGAACTGCGAAAATTTTGAGTTTCTTAAGCGTTTCTTACCTCCAAACTGCCATATCTCGCGAACGGATTGATCAATCCGCAAAATTTCTGTTGCATCTGAAAGTAGAAACTCGCCCGATTACAACGGTAGGTGTAGTTTTCCCCTAGGCCGTTCCAGTTATTCATTTCGAGCATCAGAACTGCGAAAATTTTGAGTTTCTCAAGCGTTTCTTACCTCCAAACTGCCATATCTCGCGAACGGATTGACCAATCCGCAAAATTTCTGTTGCTTCTGAAAGTAGAGAATCGCCCGATTACAACGGCATGCGCACTTTTCCCCTAGGCCGTTCTAGTTATTCGTATCGAGCATCAGAAATGCGAAAATTTTGAGTTTCTCAAGCGTTTCTTATCTCCAAACTGCCATATCTCGCGAACGGATTGATCAATCCGCAAAATTTCTGTTGCATCTGAAAGTAGAAACTCGCCCGATTACAACGGTATGCGCACTTTTCCCCTAGGCGGTTCTAGTTATTCGTTTCGAGCATCAGAACTGCGAAAATTTTGAGTTTCTCAAGCGTTTCTTACCTCCAAACTGGCATATCTCGCGAACGGATTGACCAATCCGCAAAATTTCTGTTGCATCTGAAAGTAGAAAATCGCCCGATTACAACGGTAGGTGTACTTCTCCCCAAGGCCGTTCTAGTTATTCGTTTCGAGCATCAGAACTGCGAAAATTTTGAGTTACTCAAGCGTTTCTTACCTCCAAACTGCCATATCTCGCGAACGGATTGACCAATCCGCAAAATTTCTGTTGCATCTGAAAGTAGAAACTCGCCCGATTACAACGGTATGCGCACTTTCCCTCTAGGCCGTTCTAGTTATTCGTGTCGAGCATCCGAACTGCGAAAATTTTGAGTTTCCCAAGCGTTTCTTACATCCAAACTGCCATATCTCGCGAACGGATTGACCAATCCGCAAAATTTCTGTTGCATCTGAAAGTAGAAACTCGCCCGATTACAACGGTAGGTGTAGTTTTCCCCTAGGCCGTTCTAGTTATTCGTTTCGAGCATCAGAACTGCGAAAATTTTGAGTTTCTCAAGCGTTTCTTATCTCCAAACGGCCATATCTCGCGAACGGATTGATCAATCCGCAAAATTTCTGTGCCATCTGAAAGCAGGAACTCGCCCGATTACAACGGTATGCGTACTTCTCCCCTAGGCCGTTCTAGTCATTCGTGTCGAGCATCCGAACTGCGAAAATTCTGAGTTTCCCAAGCGTTTCTAACCTCCAAACTGCCATATCTCGCGAACGGATTGACCAATCCGCAAAATTTCTGTTGCATCTGAAAGTAGAAACTCGCCCGATTACAACGGTAGGTGTAGTTTTCCCCTAGGCCGTTCTAGTTATTCGTTTCGAGCATCAGAACTGCGAAAATTTTGAGTTTCTCAAGCGTTTCTTATCTCCAAACTGCCATATCTCGCGAACGGATTGATCAATCCGCAAAATTTCTGTTGCATCTGAAAGTAGAAACTCGCCCGATTACAACGGTATGCGCACTTTTCCCCTAGGCGGTTCTAGTTATTCGTTTCGAGCATCAGAACTGCGAAAATTTTGAGTTTCTCAAGCGTTTCTTACCTCCAAACTGGCATATCTCGCGAACGGATTGACCAATCCGCAAAATTTCTGTTGCATCTGAAAGTAGAAAATCGCCCGATTACAACGGTAGGTGTACTTCTCCCCAAGGCCGTTCTAGTTATTCGTTTCGAGCATCAGAACTGCGAAAATTTTGAGTTACTCAAGCGTTTCTTACCTCCAAACTGCCATATCTCGCGAACGGATTGACCAATCCGCAAAATTTCTGTTGCATCTGAAAGTAGAAACTCGCCCGATTACAACGGTATGCGCACTTTCCCTCTAGGCCGTTCTAGTTATTCGTGTCGAGCATCCGAACTGCGAAAATTTTGAGTTTCCCAAGCGTTTCTTACATCCAAACTGCCATATCTCGCGAACGGATTGACCAATCCGCAAAATTTCTGTTGCATCTGAAAGTAGAAACTCGCCCGATTACAACGGTAGGTGTAGTTTTCCCCTAGGCCGTTCTAGTTATTCGTTTCGAGCATCAGAACTGCGAAAATTTTGAGTTTCTCAAGCGTTTCTTATCTCCAAACGGCCATATCTCGCGAACGGATTGATCAATCCGCAAAATTTCTGTGCCATCTGAAAGCAGGAACTCGCCCGATTACAACGGTATGCGTACTTCTCCCCTAGGCCGTTCTAGTCATTCGTGTCGAGCATCCGAACTGCGAAAATTCTGAGTTTCCCAAGCGTTTCTAACCTCCAAACTGCCATATCTCGCGAACGGATTGACCAATCCGCAAAATTTCTGTTGCATCTGAAAGTAGAAACTCGCCCGATTACAACGGTAGGTGTAGTTTTCCCCTAGGCCGTTCTAGTTATTCGTTTCGAGCATCAGAACTGCGAAAATTTTGAGTTTCTCAAGCGTTTCTTATCTCCAAACTGCCATATCTCGCGAACGGATTGATCAATCCGCAAAATTTCTGTTGCATCTGAAAGTAGAAACTCGCCCGATTACAACGGTAGGTGTAGTTTTCCCCTACGCCGTTCCAGTTATTCATTTCGAGCATCAGAACTGCGAAAATTTTGAGTTTCTCAAGCGTTTCTTACCTCCAAACTGCCATATCTCGCGAACGGATTGACCAATCCGCAAAATTTCTGTTGCTTCTGAAAGTAGAGACTCGCCCGATTACAACGGTATGCGCACTTTTCCCCTAGGCCGTTCTAGTTATTCGTATCGAGCATCAGAAATGCGAAAATTTTGAGTTTCTCAAGCGTTTCTTATCTCCAAACTGCCATATCTCGCGAACGGATTGATCAATCCGCAAAATTTCTGTTGCATCTGAAAGTAGAAACTCGCCCGATTACAACGGTATGCGCACTTTTCCCCTAGGCGGTTCTAGTTATTCGTTTCGAGCATCAGAACTGCGAAAATTTTGAGTTTCTCAAGCGTTTCTTACCTCCAAACTTGCATATCTCGCGAACGGATTGACCAATCCGCAAAATTTCTGTTGCATCTGAAAGTAGAAAATCGCCCGATTACAACGGTAGGTGTAGTTTTCCCCTAGGCCGTTCCAGTTATTCATTTCGAGCATCAGAACTGCGAAAATTTTGAGTTTCTCAAGCGTTTCTTACCTCCAAACTGCCATATCTCGCGAACGGATTGACCAATCCGCAAAATTTCTGTTGCTTCTGAAAGTAGAAACTCGCCCGATTACAACGGTATGCGCACTTTTCCCCTAGGCCGTTCTAGTTATTCGTGTCGAGCATCAGAACTGCGAAAATTTTGAGTTTCTCAAACGTTTCTTACATCCAAACTGCCATATCTCGCGAACGGATTGACCAATCCGCAAAATTTCTGTTGCATCTAAGAGTAGAAACTCGCCCGATTACAACGGTATGCGTACTTTTCCCCTAGGCCGTTCTAGTTACTCCTTTCGAGCATCAGAACTGCGAAAATTTTGAGTTTCTCAAGCGTTTCTTACCTCCAAACTGCCATATCTCGCGAACGGATTAACCAATCCGCAAAATTTCTATTGCATCTGAAAGTAGAAACTCGCCCGATTACAACGGTATGCGCACTTTTCCCCAAGGCCGTTCTAGTTATTCGTATGGAGCATCAGAACTGCGAAAATTTTGAGTTTCTTAAGCGTTTCTTACCTCCAAACTGCCATATCTCGCGAACGGATTGATCAATCCGCAAAATTTCTGTTGCATCTGAAAGTAGAAACTCGCCCGATTACAACGGTAGGTGTAGTTTTCCCCTAGGCCGTTCCAGTTATTCATTTCGAGCATCAGAACTGCGAAAATTTTGAGTTTCTCAAGCGTTTCTTACCTCCAAACTGGCATATCTCGCGAACGGATTGACCAATCCGCAAAATTTCTGTTGCATCTGAAAGTAGAAAATCGCCCGATTACAACGGTAGGTGTACTTCTCCCCAAGGCCGTTCTAGTTATTCGTTTCGAGCATCAGAACTGCGAAAATTTTGAGTTACTCAAGCGTTTCTTACCTCCAAACTGCCATATCTCGCGAACGGATTGACCAATCCGCAAAATTTCTGTTGCATCTGAAAGTAGAAACTCGCCCGATTACAACGGTATGCGCACTTTCCCTCTAGGCCGTTCTAGTTATTCGTGTCGAGCATCCGAACTGCGAAAATTTTGAGTTTCCCAAGCGTTTCTTACATCCAAACTGCCATATCTCGCGAACGGATTGACCAATCCGCAAAATTTCTGTTGCATCTGAAAGTAGAAACTCGCCCGATTACAACGGTAGGTGTAGTTTTCCCCTAGGCCGTTCTAGTTATTCGTTTCGAGCATCAGAACTGCGAAAATTTTGAGTTTCTCAAGCGTTTCTTATCTCCAAACGGCCATATCTCGCGAACGGATTGATCAATCCGCAAAATTTCTGTGCCATCTGAAAGCAGGAACTCGCCCGATTACAACGGTATGCGTACTTCTCCCCTAGGCCGTTCTAGTCATTCGTGTCGAGCATCCGAACTGCGAAAATTCTGAGTTTCCCAAGCGTTTCTAACCTCCAAACTGCCATATCTCGCGAACGGATTGACCAATCCGCAAAATTTCTGTTGCATCTGAAAGTAGAAACTCGCCCGATTACAACGGTAGGTGTAGTTTTCCCCTAGGCCGTTCTAGTTATTCGTTTCGAGCATCAGAACTGCGAAAATTTTGAGTTTCTCAAGCGTTTCTTATCTCCAAACTGCCATATCTCGCGAACGGATTGATCAATCCGCAAAATTTCTGTTGCATCTGAAAGTAGAAACTCGCCCGATTACAACGGTAGGTGTAGTTTTCCCCTACGCCGTTCCAGTTATTCATTTCGAGCATCAGAACTGCGAAAATTTTGAGTTTCTCAAGCGTTTCTTACCTCCAAACTGCCATATCTCGCGAACGGATTGACCAATCCGCAAAATTTCTGTTGCTTCTGAAAGTAGAGACTCGCCCGATTACAACGGTATGCGCACTTTTCCCCTAGGCCGTTCTAGTTATTCGTATCGAGCATCAGAAATGCGAAAATTTTGAGTTTCTCAAGCGTTTCTTATCTCCAAACTGCCATATCTCGCGAACGGATTGATCAATCCGCAAAATTTCTGTTGCATCTGAAAGTAGAAACTCGCCCGATTACAACGGTATGCGCACTTTTCCCCTAGGCGGTTCTAGTTATTCGTTTCGAGCATCAGAACTGCGAAAATTTTGAGTTTCTCAAGCGTTTCTTACCTCCAAACTTGCATATCTCGCGAACGGATTGACCAATCCGCAAAATTTCTGTTGCATCTGAAAGTAGAAAATCGCCCGATTACAACGGTAGGTGTAGTTTTCCCCTAGGCCGTTCCAGTTATTCATTTCGAGCATCAGAACTGCGAAAATTTTGAGTTTCTCAAGCGTTTCTTACCTCCAAACTGCCATATCTCGCGAACGGATTGACCAATCCGCAAAATTTCTGTTGCTTCTGAAAGTAGAAACTCGCCCGATTACAACGGTATGCGCACTTTTCCCCTAGGCCGTTCTAGTTATTCGTGTCGAGCATCAGAACTGCGAAAATTTTGAGTTTCTCAAACGTTTCTTACATCCAAACTGCCATATCTCGCGAACGGATTGACCAATCCGCAAAATTTCTGTTGCATCTAAGAGTAGAAACTCGCCCGATTACAACGGTATGCGTACTTTTCCCCTAGGCCGTTCTAGTTACTCCTTTCGAGCATCAGAACTGCGAAAATTTTGAGTTTCTCAAGCGTTTCTTACCTCCAAACTGCCATATCTCGCGAACGGATTAACCAATCCGCAAAATTTCTATTGCATCTGAAAGTAGAAACTCGCCCGATTACAACGGTATGCGCACTTTTCCCCAAGGCCGTTCTAGTTATTCGTATGGAGCATCAGAACTGCGAAAATTTTGAGTTTCTTAAGCGTTTCTTACCTCCAAACTGCCATATCTCGCGAACGGATTGATCAATCCGCAAAATTTCTGTTGCATCTGAAAGTAGAAACTCGCCCGATTACAACGGTAGGTGTAGTTTTCCCCTAGGCCGTTCCAGTTATTCATTTCGAGCATCAGAACTGCGAAAATTTTGAGTTTCTCAAGCGTTTCTTACCTCCAAACTGCCATATCTCGCGAACGGATTGACCAATCCGCAAAATTTCTGTTGCTTCTGAAAGTAGAGAATCGCCCGATTACAACGGTATGCGCACTTTTCCCCTAGGCCGTTCTAGTTATTCGTATCGAGCATCAGAAATGCGAAAATTTTGAGTTTCTCAAGCGTTTCTTATCTCCAAACTGCCATATCTCGCGAACGGATTGATCAATCCGCAAAATTTCTGTTGCATCTGAAAGTAGAAACTCGCCCGATTACAACGGTATGCGCACTTTTCCCCTAGGCCGTTCTAGTTATTCGTGTCGAGCATCAGAACTGCGAAAATTTTGAATTTCTCAAGCGTTTCTTATCTCCAAACGGCCATATCTCGCGAACGGATTGATCAATCCGCAAAATTTCTGTGCCATCTGAAAGCAGAAACTCGCCCGATTACAACGGTATGCGTACTTCTCTCCTAGGCCGTTCTAGTCATTCGTTTGGAGCATCAGAACTGCGAAAATTTTGAGTTTCTCAAGCGTTTCTTATCTCCAAACTGCCATATCTGGCGACCGGATTGACCAATCCGCAAAATTTCTGTTGCATCTGAAAGCAGAAACTCGCCCGATTACAACGGTATGCGCACTTTTCCTCTAGGCCGTTCTAGTTATTCGTGTCGAGCATCCGAACTGAGAAAATTTTGAGTTTCTCAAGCGTTTCTTATCTCCAAACTGCCATATCTCGCGAACGGATTGACCAATCCGCAAAATTTCTGTTGCATCTGAAAGTAGAAACTCGCCCGATTACAACGGTATGCGCACTTTCCCTCTAGGCCGTTCTAGTTATTCGTGTCGAGCATCCGAACTGCGCAAATTTTGAGTTTCCCAAGCGTTTCTTACATCCAAACTGCCACATCTCGCGAAAAAGATTGACCAATCCGCAAAATTTCTGTTGCATCTGAAAGTAGAAACTCGCCCGATTACAACGGTAGGTGTAGTTTTCCCCTAGGCCGTTCTAGTTATTCGTTTCGAGCATCAGAACTGCGAAAATTTTGAGTTTCTCAAGCGTTCCTTATCTCCAAACGGCCATATCTCGAGAACGGATTGATCACTCCGCAAAATTTCTGTGCCATCTGAAAGCAGAAACTCGCCCGATTACAACGGTATGCGTACTTCTCCCCTAGGCCGTTCTAGTCATTCGTGTCGAGCATCCGAACTGCGAAAATTCTGAGTTTCCCAAGCGTTTCTAACCTCCAAACTGCCATATCTCGCGAACGGATTGACCAATCCGCAAAATTTCTGTTTCATCTGAAAGTAGAAACTCGCCCGATTACAACGGTAGGTGTAGTTTTCCCCTAGGCCGTTCTAGTTATTCGTTTCGAGCATCAGAACTGCGAAAATTTTGAGTTTCTCAAGCGTTTCTTATATCCAAACTGCCATATCTCGCGAACGGATTGATCAATCCGCAAAATTTCTGTTGCATCTGAAAGTAGAAACTCGCCCGATTACAACGGTAGGTGTAGTTTTCCCCTAGGCCGTTCCAGTTATTCATTTCGAGCATCAGAACTGCGAAAATTTTGAGTTTCTCAAGCGTTTCTTACCTCCAAACTGCCATATCTCGCGAACGGATTGACCAATCCGCAAAATTTCTGTTGCTTCTGAAAGTAGAAACTCGCCCGATTACAATGGTATGCGCACTTTTCCCCTAGGCCGTTCTAGTTATTCGTGTCGAGCATCAGAACTGCGAAAATTTTGAGTTTCTCAAACGTTTCTTACATCCAAACTGCCATATCTCGCGAACGGATTGACCAATCCGCAAAATTTCTGTTGCATCTAAGAGTAGAAACTCGCCCGATTACAACGGTATGCGTACTTTTCCCCTAGGCCGTTCTAGTTACTCCTTTCGAGCATCAGAACTGCGAAAATTTTGAGTTTCTCAAGCGTTTCTTACCTCCAAACTGCCATATCTCGCGAACGGATTAACCAATCCGCAAAATTTCTATTGCATCTGAAAGTAGAAACTCGCCCGATTACAACGGTATGCGCACTTTTCCCCAAGGCCGTTCTAGTTATTCGTATGGAGCATCAGAACTGCGAAAATTTTGAGTTTCTTAAGCGTTTCTTACCTCCAAACTGCCATATCTCGCGAACGGATTGATCAATCCGCAAAATTTCTGTTGCATCTGAAAGTAGAAACTCGCCCGATTACAACGGTAGGTGTAGTTTTCCCCTAGGCCGTTCCAGTTATTCATTTCGAGCATCAGAACTGCGAAAATTTTGAGTTTCTCAAGCGTTTCTTACCTCCAAACTGCCATATCTCGCGAACGGATTGACCAATCCGCAAAATTTCTGTTGCTTCTGAAAGTAGAGAATCGCCCGATTACAACGGTATGCGCACTTTTCCCCTAGGCCGTTCTAGTTATTCGTATCGAGCATCAGAAATGCGAAAATTTTGAGTTTCTCAAGCGTTTCTTATCTCCAAACTGCCATATCTCGCGAACGGATTGATCAATCCGCAAAATTTCTGTTGCATCTGAAAGTAGAAACTCGCCCGATTACAACGGTATGCGCACTTTTCCCCTAGGCCGTTCTAGTTATTCGTGTCGAGCATCAGAACTGCGAAAATTTTGAATTTCTCAAGCGTTTCTTATCTCCAAACGGCCATATCTCGCGAACGGATTGATCAATCCGCAAAATTTCTGTGCCATCTGAAAGCAGAAACTCGCCCGATTACAACGGTATGCGTACTTCTCTCCTAGGCCGTTCTAGTCATTCGTTTGGAGCATCAGAACTGCGAAAATTTTGAGTTTCTCAAGCGTTTCTTATCTCCAAACTGCCATATCTGGCGACCGGATTGACCAATCCGCAAAATTTCTGTTGCATCTGAAAGCAGAAACTCGCCCGATTACAACGGTATGCGCACTTTTCCTCTAGGCCGTTCTAGTTATTCGTGTCGAGCATCCGAACTGAGAAAATTTTGAGTTTCTCAAGCGTTTCTTATCTCCAAACTGCCATATCTCGCGAACGGATTGACCAATCCGCAAAATTTCTGTTGCATCTGAAAGTAGAAACTCGCCCGATTACAACGGTATGCGCACTTTCCCTCTAGGCCGTTCTAGTTATTCGTGTCGAGCATCCGAACTGCGCAAATTTTGAGTTTCCCAAGCGTTTCTTACATCCAAACTGCCATATCTCGCGAAAAAGATTGACCAATCCGCAAAATTTCTGTTGCATCTGAAAGTAGAAACTCGCCCGATTACAACGGTAGGTGTAGTTTTCCCCTAGGCCGTTCTAGTTATTCGTTTCGAGCATCAGAACTGCGAAAATTTTGAGTTTCTCAAGCGTTCCTTATCTCCAAACGGCCATATCTCGCGAACGGATTGATCACTCCGCAAAATTTCTGTGCCATCTGAAAGCAGAAACTCGCCCGATTACAACGGTATGCGTACTTCTCCCTCTAGGCCGTTCTAGTTATTCGTGTCGAGCATCCGAACTGCGAAAATTTTGAGTTTCCCAAGCGTTTCTTACATCCAAACTGCCATATCTCGCGAACGGATTGACCAATCCGCAAAATTTCTGTTGCATCTGAAAGTAGAAACTCGCCCGATTACAACGGTAGGTGTAGTTTTCCCCTAGGCCGTTCTAGTTATTCGTTTCGAGCATCAGAACTGCGAAAATTTTGAGTTTCTCAAGCGTTTCTTATCTCCAAACGGCCATATCTCGCGAACGGATTGATCAATCCGCAAAATTTCTGTGCCATCTGAAAGCAGGAACTCGCCCGATTACAACGGTATGCGTACTTCTCCCCTAGGCCGTTCTAGTCATTCGTGTCGAGCATCCGAACTGCGAAAATTCTGAGTTTCCCAAGCGTTTCTAACCTCCAAACTGCCATATCTCGCGAACGGATTGACCAATCCGCAAAATTTCTGTTGCATCTGAAAGTAGAAACTCGCCCGATTACAACGGTAGGTGTAGTTTTCCCCTAGGCCGTTCTAGTTATTCGTTTCGAGCATCAGAACTGCGAAAATTTTGAGTTTCTCAAGCGTTTCTTATCTCCAAACTGCCATATCTCGCGAACGGATTGATCAATCCGCAAAATTTCTGTTGCATCTGAAAGTAGAAACTCGCCCGATTACAACGGTAGGTGTAGTTTTCCCCTACGCCGTTCCAGTTATTCATTTCGAGCATCAGAACTGCGAAAATTTTGAGTTTCTCAAGCGTTTCTTACCTCCAAACTGCCATATCTCGCGAACGGATTGACCAATCCGCAAAATTTCTGTTGCTTCTGAAAGTAGAGACTCGCCCGATTACAACGGTATGCGCACTTTTCCCCTAGGCCGTTCTAGTTATTCGTATCGAGCATCAGAAATGCGAAAATTTTGAGTTTCTCAAGCGTTTCTTATCTCCAAACTGCCATATCTCGCGAACGGATTGATCAATCCGCAAAATTTCTGTTGCATCTGAAAGTAGAAACTCGCCCGATTACAACGGTATGCGCACTTTTCCCCTAGGCGGTTCTAGTTATTCGTTTCGAGCATCAGAACTGCGAAAATTTTGAGTTTCTCAAGCGTTTCTTACCTCCAAACTTGCATATCTCGCGAACGGATTGACCAATCCGCAAAATTTCTGTTGCATCTGAAAGTAGAAAATCGCCCGATTACAACGGTAGGTGTAGTTTTCCCCTAGGCCGTTCCAGTTATTCATTTCGAGCATCAGAACTGCGAAAATTTTGAGTTTCTCAAGCGTTTCTTACCTCCAAACTGCCATATCTCGCGAACGGATTGACCAATCCGCAAAATTTCTGTTGCTTCTGAAAGTAGAAACTCGCCCGATTACAACGGTATGCGCACTTTTCCCCTAGGCCGTTCTAGTTATTCGTGTCGAGCATCAGAACTGCGAAAATTTTGAGTTTCTCAAACGTTTCTTACATCCAAACTGCCATATCTCGCGAACGGATTGACCAATCCGCAAAATTTCTGTTGCATCTAAGAGTAGAAACTCGCCCGATTACAACGGTATGCGTACTTTTCCCCTAGGCCGTTCTAGTTACTCCTTTCGAGCATCAGAACTGCGAAAATTTTGAGTTTCTCAAGCGTTTCTTACCTCCAAACTGCCATATCTCGCGAACGGATTAACCAATCCGCAAAATTTCTATTGCATCTGAAAGTAGAAACTCGCCCGATTACAACGGTATGCGCACTTTTCCCCAAGGCCGTTCTAGTTATTCGTATGGAGCATCAGAACTGCGAAAATTTTGAGTTTCTTAAGCGTTTCTTACCTCCAAACTGCCATATCTCGCGAACGGATTGATCAATCCGCAAAATTTCTGTTGCATCTGAAAGTAGAAACTCGCCCGATTACAACGGTAGGTGTAGTTTTCCCCTAGGCCGTTCCAGTTATTCATTTCGAGCATCAGAACTGCGAAAATTTTGAGTTTCTCAAGCGTTTCTTACCTCCAAACTGGCATATCTCGCGAACGGATTGACCAATCCGCAAAATTTCTGTTGCATCTGAAAGTAGAAAATCGCCCGATTACAACGGTAGGTGTACTTCTCCCCAAGGCCGTTCTAGTTATTCGTTTCGAGCATCAGAACTGCGAAAATTTTGAGTTACTCAAGCGTTTCTTACCTCCAAACTGCCATATCTCGCGAACGGATTGACCAATCCGCAAAATTTCTGTTGCATCTGAAAGTAGAAACTCGCCCGATTACAACGGTATGCGCACTTTCCCTCTAGGCCGTTCTAGTTATTCGTGTCGAGCATCCGAACTGCGAAAATTTTGAGTTTCCCAAGCGTTTCTTACATCCAAACTGCCATATCTCGCGAACGGATTGACCAATCCGCAAAATTTCTGTTGCATCTGAAAGTAGAAACTCGCCCGATTACAACGGTAGGTGTAGTTTTCCCCTAGGCCGTTCTAGTTATTCGTTTCGAGCATCAGAACTGCGAAAATTTTGAGTTTCTCAAGCGTTTCTTATCTCCAAACGGCCATATCTCAGGAACGGATTGATCAATCCGCAAAATTTCTGTGCCATCTGAAAGCAGGAACTCGCCCGATTACAACGGTATGCGTACTTCTCCCCTAGGCCGTTCTAGTCATTCGTGTCGAGCATCCGAACTGCGAAAATTCTGAGTTTCCCAAGCGTTTCTAACCTCCAAACTGCCATATCTCGCGAACGGATTGATCAATCCGCAAAATTTCTGTGCCATCTGAAAGCAGAAACTCGCCCGATTACAACGGTATGCGTACTTCTCTCCTAGGCCGTTCTAGTCATTCGTTTGGAGCATCAGAACTGCGAAAATTTTGAGTTTCTCAAGCGTTTCTTATCTCCAAACTGCCATATCTCGCGAACGGATTGATCAATCCGCAAAATTTCTGTTGCATCTGAAAGTAGAAACTCGCCCGATTACAACGGTATGCGCACTTTTCCCCTAGGCCGTTCTAGTTATTCGTGTCGAGCATCAGAACTGCGAAAATTTTGAATTTCTCAAGCGTTTCTTATCTCCAAACGGCCATATCTCGCGAACGGATTGATCAATCCGCAAAATTTCTGTGCCATCTGAAAGCAGAAACTCGCCCGATTACAACGGTATGCGTACTTCTCTCCTAGGCCGTTCTAGTCATTCGTTTGGAGCATCAGAACTGCGAAAATTTTGAGTTTCTCAAGCGTTTCTTATCTCCAAACTGCCATATCTGGCGACCGGATTGACCAATCCGCAAAATTTCTGTTGCATCTGAAAGCAGAAACTCGCCCGATTACAACGGTATGCGCACTTTTCCTCTAGGCCGTTCTAGTTATTCGTGTCGAGCATCCGAACTGAGAAAATTTTGAGTTTCTCAAGCGTTTCTTATCTCCAAACTGCCATATCTCGCGAACGGATTGACCAATCCGCAAAATTTCTGTTGCATCTGAAAGTAGAAACTCGCCCGATTACAACGGTATGCGCACTTTCCCTCTAGGCCGTTCTAGTTATTCGTGTCGAGCATCCGAACTGCGCAAATTTTGAGTTTCCCAAGCGTTTCTTACATCCAAACTGCCATATCTCGCGAAAAAGATTGACCAATCCGCAAAATTTCTGTTGCATCTGAAAGTAGAAACTCGCCCGATTACAACGGTAGGTGTAGTTTTCCCCTAGGCCGTTCTAGTTATTCGTTTCGAGCATCAGAACTGCGAAAATTTTGAGTTTCTCAAGCGTTCCTTATCTCCAAACGGCCATATCTCGCGAACGGATTGATCACTCCGCAAAATTTCTGTGCCATCTGAAAGCAGAAACTCGCCCGATTACAACGGTATGCGTACTTCTCCCTCTAGGCCGTTCTAGTTATTCGTGTCGAGCATCCGAACTGCGAAAATTTTGAGTTTCCCAAGCGTTTCTTACATCCAAACTGCCATATCTCGCGAACGGATTGACCAATCCGCAAAATTTCTGTTGCATCTGAAAGTAGAAACTCGCCCGATTACAACGGTAGGTGTAGTTTTCCCCTAGGCCGTTCTAGTTATTCGTTTCGAGCATCAGAACTGCGAAAATTTTGAGTTTCTCAAGCGTTTCTTATCTCCAAACGGCCATATCTCGCGAACGGATTGATCAATCCGCAAAATTTCTGTGCCATCTGAAAGCAGGAACTCGCCCGATTACAACGGTATGCGTACTTCTCCCCTAGGCCGTTCTAGTCATTCGTGTCGAGCATCCGAACTGCGAAAATTCTGAGTTTCCCAAGCGTTTCTAACCTCCAAACTGCCATATCTCGCGAACGGATTGACCAATCCGCAAAATTTCTGTTGCATCTGAAAGTAGAAACTCGCCCGATTACAACGGTAGGTGTAGTTTTCCCCTAGGCCGTTCTAGTTATTCGTTTCGAGCATCAGAACTGCGAAAATTTTGAGTTTCTCAAGCGTTTCTTATCTCCAAACTGCCATATCTCGCGAACGGATTGATCAATCCGCAAAATTTCTGTTGCATCTGAAAGTAGAAACTCGCCCGATTACAACGGTAGGTGTAGTTTTCCCCTACGCCGTTCCAGTTATTCATTTCGAGCATCAGAACTGCGAAAATTTTGAGTTTCTCAAGCGTTTCTTACCTCCAAACTGCCATATCTCGCGAACGGATTGACCAATCCGCAAAATTTCTGTTGCTTCTGAAAGTAGAGACTCGCCCGATTACAACGGTATGCGCACTTTTCCCCTAGGCCGTTCTAGTTATTCGTATCGAGCATCAGAAATGCGAAAATTTTGAGTTTCTCAAGCGTTTCTTATCTCCAAACTGCCATATCTCGCGAACGGATTGATCAATCCGCAAAATTTCTGTTGCATCTGAAAGTAGAAACTCGCCCGATTACAACGGTATGCGCACTTTTCCCCTAGGCGGTTCTAGTTATTCGTTTCGAGCATCAGAACTGCGAAAATTTTGAGTTTCTCAAGCGTTTCTTACCTCCAAACTTGCATATCTCGCGAACGGATTGACCAATCCGCAAAATTTCTGTTGCATCTGAAAGTAGAAAATCGCCCGATTACAACGGTAGGTGTAGTTTTCCCCTAGGCCGTTCCAGTTATTCATTTCGAGCATCAGAACTGCGAAAATTTTGAGTTTCTCAAGCGTTTCTTACCTCCAAACTGCCATATCTCGCGAACGGATTGACCAATCCGCAAAATTTCTGTTGCTTCTGAAAGTAGAAACTCGCCCGATTACAACGGTATGCGCACTTTTCCCCTAGGCCGTTCTAGTTATTCGTGTCGAGCATCAGAACTGCGAAAATTTTGAGTTTCTCAAACGTTTCTTACATCCAAACTGCCATATCTCGCGAACGGATTGACCAATCCGCAAAATTTCTGTTGCATCTAAGAGTAGAAACTCGCCCGATTACAACGGTATGCGTACTTTTCCCCTAGGCCGTTCTAGTTACTCCTTTCGAGCATCAGAACTGCGAAAATTTTGAGTTTCTCAAGCGTTTCTTACCTCCAAACTGCCATATCTCGCGAACGGATTAACCAATCCGCAAAATTTCTATTGCATCTGAAAGTAGAAACTCGCCCGATTACAACGGTATGCGCACTTTTCCCCAAGGCCGTTCTAGTTATTCGTATGGAGCATCAGAACTGCGAAAATTTTGAGTTTCTTAAGCGTTTCTTACCTCCAAACTGCCATATCTCGCGAACGGATTGATCAATCCGCAAAATTTCTGTTGCATCTGAAAGTAGAAACTCGCCCGATTACAACGGTAGGTGTAGTTTTCCCCTAGGCCGTTCCAGTTATTCATTTCGAGCATCAGAACTGCGAAAATTTTGAGTTTCTCAAGCGTTTCTTACCTCCAAACTGGCATATCTCGCGAACGGATTGACCAATCCGCAAAATTTCTGTTGCATCTGAAAGTAGAAAATCGCCCGATTACAACGGTAGGTGTACTTCTCCCCAAGGCCGTTCTAGTTATTCGTTTCGAGCATCAGAACTGCGAAAATTTTGAGTTACTCAAGCGTTTCTTACCTCCAAACTGCCATATCTCGCGAACGGATTGACCAATCCGCAAAATTTCTGTTGCATCTGAAAGTAGAAACTCGCCCGATTACAACGGTATGCGCACTTTCCCTCTAGGCCGTTCTAGTTATTCGTGTCGAGCATCCGAACTGCGAAAATTTTGAGTTTCCCAAGCGTTTCTTACATCCAAACTGCCATATCTCGCGAACGGATTGACCAATCCGCAAAATTTCTGTTGCATCTGAAAGTAGAAACTCGCCCGATTACAACGGTAGGTGTAGTTTTCCCCTAGGCCGTTCTAGTTATTCGTTTCGAGCATCAGAACTGCGAAAATTTTGAGTTTCTCAAGCGTTTCTTATCTCCAAACGGCCATATCTCAGGAACGGATTGATCAATCCGCAAAATTTCTGTGCCATCTGAAAGCAGGAACTCGCCCGATTACAACGGTATGCGTACTTCTCCCCTAGGCCGTTCTAGTCATTCGTGTCGAGCATCCGAACTGCGAAAATTCTGAGTTTCCCAAGCGTTTCTAACCTCCAAACTGCCATATCTCGCGAACGGATTGACCAATCCGCAAAATTTCTGTTGCATCTGAAAGTAGAAACTCGCCCGATTACAACGGTAGGTGTAGTTTTCCCCTAGGCCGTTCTAGTTATTCGTTTCGAGCATCAGAACTGCGAAAATTTTGAGTTTCTCAAGCGTTTCTTATCTCCAAACTGCCATATCTCGCGAACGGATTGATCAATCCGCAAAATTTCTGTTGCATCTGAAAGTAGAAACTCGCCCGATTACAACGGTAGGTGTAGTTTTCCCCTACGCCGTTCCAGTTATTCATTTCGAGCATCAGAACTGCGAAAATTTTGAGTTTCTCAAGCGTTTCTTACCTCCAAACTGCCATATCTCGCGAACGGATTGACCAATCCGCAAAATTTCTGTTGCTTCTGAAAGTAGAGACTCGCCCGATTACAACGGTATGCGCACTTTTCCCCTAGGCCGTTCTAGTTATTCGTATCGAGCATCAGAAATGCGAAAATTTTGAGTTTCTCAAGCGTTTCTTATCTCCAAACTGCCATATCTCGCGAACGGATTGATCAATCCGCAAAATTTCTGTTGCATCTGAAAGTAGAAGCTCGCCCGATTACAACGGTATGCGCACTTTTCCCCTAGGCGGTTCTAGTTATTCGTTTCGAGCATCAGAACTGCGAAAATTTTGAGTTTCTCAAGCGTTTCTTACCTCCAAACTTGCATATCTCGCGAACGGATTGACCAATCCGCAAAATTTCTGTTGCATCTGAAAGTAGAAAATCGCCCGATTACAACGGTAGGTGTAGTTTTCCCCTAGGCCGTTCCAGTTATTCATTTCGAGCATCAGAACTGCGAAAATTTTGAGTTTCTCAAGCGTTTCTTACCTCCAAACTGCCATATCTCGCGAACGGATTGACCAATCCGCAAAATTTCTGTTGCTTCTGAAAGTAGAAACTCGCCCGATTACAACGGTATGCGCACTTTTCCCCTAGGCCGTTCTAGTTATTCGTGTCGAGCATCAGAACTGCGAAAATTTTGAGTTTCTCAAACGTTTCTTACATCCAAACTGCCATATCTCGCGAACGGATTGACCAATCCGCAAAATTTCTGTTGCATCTAAGAGTAGAAACTCGCCCGATTACAACGGTATGCGTACTTTTCCCCTAGGCCGTTCTAGTTACTCCTTTCGAGCATCAGAACTGCGAAAATTTTGAGTTTCTCAAGCGTTTCTTACCTCCAAACTGCCATATCTCGCGAACGGATTAACCAATCCGCAAAATTTCTATTGCATCTGAAAGTAGAAACTCGCCCGATTACAACGGTATGCGCACTTTTCCCCAAGGCCGTTCTAGTTATTCGTATGGAGCATCAGAACTGCGAAAATTTTGAGTTTCTTAAGCGTTTCTTACCTCCAAACTGCCATATCTCGCGAACGGATTGATCAATCCGCAAAATTTCTGTTGCATCTGAAAGTAGAAACTCGCCCGATTACAACGGTAGGTGTAGTTTTCCCCTAGGCCGTTCCAGTTATTCATTTCGAGCATCAGAACTGCGAAAATTTTGAGTTTCTCAAGCGTTTCTTACCTCCAAACTGCCATATCTCGCGAACGGATTGACCAATCCGCAAAATTTCTGTTGCTTCTGAAAGTAGAGAATCGCCCGATTACAACGGTATGCGCACTTTTCCCCTAGGCCGTTCTAGTTATTCGTATCGAGCATCAGAAATGCGAAAATTTTGAGTTTCTCAAGCGTTTCTTATCTCCAAACTGCCATATCTCGCGAACGGATTGATCAATCCGCAAAATTTCTGTTGCATCTGAAAGTAGAAACTCGCCCGATTACAACGGTATGCGCACTTTTCCCCTAGGCCGTTCTAGTTATTCGTGTCGAGCATCAGAACTGCGAAAATTTTGAATTTCTCAAGCGTTTCTTATCTCCAAACGGCCATATCTCGCGAACGGATTGATCAATCCGCAAAATTTCTGTGCCATCTGAAAGCAGAAACTCGCCCGATTACAACGGTATGCGTACTTCTCTCCTAGGCCGTTCTAGTCATTCGTTTGGAGCATCAGAACTGCGAAAATTTTGAGTTTCTCAAGCGTTTCTTATCTCCAAACTGCCATATCTGGCGACCGGATTGACCAATCCGCAAAATTTCTGTTGCATCTGAAAGCAGAAACTCGCCCGATTACAACGGTATGCGCACTTTTCCTCTAGGCCGTTCTAGTTATTCGTGTCGAGCATCCGAACTGAGAAAATTTTGAGTTTCTCAAGCGTTTCTTATCTCCAAACTGCCATATCTCGCGAACGGATTGACCAATCCGCAAAATTTCTGTTGCATCTGAAAGTAGAAACTCGCCCGATTACAACGGTATGCGCACTTTTCCCCAAGGCCGTTCTAGTTATTCGTATGGAGCATCAGAACTGCGAAAATTTTGAGTTTCTTAAGCGTTTCTTACCTCCAAACTGCCATATCTCGCGAACGGATTGACCAATCCGCAAAATTTCTGTTGCATCTGAAAGTAGAAACTCGCCCGATTACAACGGTAGGTGTAGTTTTCCCCTAGGCCGTTCTAGTTATTCGTTTCGAGCATCAGAACTGCGAAAATTTTGAGTTTCTCAAGCGTTTCTTATCTCCAAACGGCCATATCTCGCGAACGGATTGATCAATCCGCAAAATTTCTGTGCCATCTGAAAGCAGGAACTCGCCCGATTACAACGGTATGCGTACTTCTCCCCTAGGCCGTTCTAGTCATTCGTGTCGAGCATCCGAACTGCGAAAATTCTGAGTTTCCCAAGCGTTTCTAACCTCCAAACTGCCATATCTCGCGAACGGATTGACCAATCCGCAAAATTTCTGTTGCATCTGAAAGTAGAAACTCGCCCGATTACAACGGTAGGTGTAGTTTTCCCCTAGGCCGTTCTAGTTATTCGTTTCGAGCATCAGAACTGCGAAAATTTTGAGTTTCTCAAGCGTTTCTTATCTCCAAACTGCCATATCTCGCGAACGGATTGATCAATCCGCAAAATTTCTGTTGCATCTGAAAGTAGAAACTCGCCCGATTACAACGGTAGGTGTAGTTTTCCCCTACGCCGTTCCAGTTATTCATTTCGAGCATCAGAACTGCGAAAATTTTGAGTTTCTCAAGCGTTTCTTACCTCCAAACTGCCATATCTCGCGAACGGATTGACCAATCCGCAAAATTTCTGTTGCTTCTGAAAGTAGAGACTCGCCCGATTACAACGGTATGCGCACTTTTCCCCTAGGCCGTTCTAGTTATTCGTATCGAGCATCAGAAATGCGAAAATTTTGAGTTTCTCAAGCGTTTCTTATCTCCAAACTGCCATATCTCGCGAACGGATTGATCAATCCGCAAAATTTCTGTTGCATCTGAAAGTAGAAACTCGCCCGATTACAACGGTATGCGCACTTTTCCCCTAGGCGGTTCTAGTTATTCGTTTCGAGCATCAGAACTGCGAAAATTTTGAGTTTCTCAAGCGTTTCTTACCTCCAAACTTGCATATCTCGCGAACGGATTGACCAATCCGCAAAATTTCTGTTGCATCTGAAAGTAGAAAATCGCCCGATTACAACGGTAGGTGTAGTTTTCCCCTAGGCCGTTCCAGTTATTCATTTCGAGCATCAGAACTGCGAAAATTTTGAGTTTCTCAAGCGTTTCTTACCTCCAAACTGCCATATCTCGCGAACGGATTGACCAATCCGCAAAATTTCTGTTGCTTCTGAAAGTAGAAACTCGCCCGATTACAACGGTATGCGCACTTTTCCCCTAGGCCGTTCTAGTTATTCGTGTCGAGCATCAGAACTGCGAAAATTTTGAGTTTCTCAAACGTTTCTTACATCCAAACTGCCATATCTCGCGAACGGATTGACCAATCCGCAAAATTTCTGTTGCATCTAAGAGTAGAAACTCGCCCGATTACAACGGTATGCGTACTTTTCCCCTAGGCCGTTCTAGTTACTCCTTTCGAGCATCAGAACTGCGAAAATTTTGAGTTTCTCAAGCGTTTCTTACCTCCAAACTGCCATATCTCGCGAACGGATTAACCAATCCGCAAAATTTCTATTGCATCTGAAAGTAGAAACTCGCCCGATTACAACGGTATGCGCACTTTTCCCCAAGGCCGTTCTAGTTATTCGTATGGAGCATCAGAACTGCGAAAATTTTGAGTTTCTTAAGCGTTTCTTACCTCCAAACTGCCATATCTCGCGAACGGATTGATCAATCCGCAAAATTTCTGTTGCATCTGAAAGTAGAAACTCGCCCGATTACAACGGTAGGTGTAGTTTTCCCCTAGGCCGTTCCAGTTATTCATTTCGAGCATCAGAACTGCGAAAATTTTGAGTTTCTCAAGCGTTTCTTACCTCCAAACTGCCATATCTCGCGAACGGATTGACCAATCCGCAAAATTTCTGTTGCTTCTGAAAGTAGAGAATCGCCCGATTACAACGGTATGCGCACTTTTCCCCTAGGCCGTTCTAGTTATTCGTATCGAGCATCAGAAATGCGAAAATTTTGAGTTTCTCAAGCGTTTCTTATCTCCAAACTGCCATATCTCGCGAACGGATTGATCAATCCGCAAAATTTCTGTTGCATCTGAAAGTAGAAACTCGCCCGATTACAACGGTATGCGCACTTTTCCCCTAGGCCGTTCTAGTTATTCGTGTCGAGCATCAGAACTGCGAAAATTTTGAATTTCTCAAGCGTTTCTTATCTCCAAACGGCCATATCTCGCGAACGGATTGATCAATCCGCAAAATTTCTGTGCCATCTGAAAGCAGAAACTCGCCCGATTACAACGGTATGCGTACTTCTCTCCTAGGCCGTTCTAGTCATTCGTTTGGAGCATCAGAACTGCGAAAATTTTGAGTTTCTCAAGCGTTTCTTATCTCCAAACTGCCATATCTGGCGACCGGATTGACCAATCCGCAAAATTTCTGTTGCATCTGAAAGCAGAAACTCGCCCGATTACAACGGTATGCGCACTTTTCCTCTAGGCCGTTCTAGTTATTCGTGTCGAGCATCCGAACTGAGAAAATTTTGAGTTTCTCAAGCGTTTCTTATCTCCAAACTGCCATATCTCGCGAACGGATTGACCAATCCGCAAAATTTCTGTTGCATCTGAAAGTAGAAACTCGCCCGATTACAACGGTATGCGCACTTTCCCTCTAGGCCGTTCTAGTTATTCGTGTCGAGCATCCGAACTGCGCAAATTTTGAGTTTCCCAAGCGTTTCTTACATCCAAACTGCCACATCTCGCGAAAAAGATTGACCAATCCGCAAAATTTCTGTTGCATCTGAAAGTAGAAACTCGCCCGATTACAACGGTAGGTGTAGTTTTCCCCTAGGCCGTTCTAGTTATTCGTTTCGAGCATCAGAACTGCGAAAATTTTGAGTTTCTCAAGCGTTCCTTATCTCCAAACGGCCATATCTCGAGAACGGATTGATCACTCCGCAAAATTTCTGTGCCATCTGAAAGCAGAAACTCGCCCGATTACAACGGTATGCGTACTTCTCCCCTAGGCCGTTCTAGTCATTCGTGTCGAGCATCCGAACTGCGAAAATTCTGAGTTTCCCAAGCGTTTCTAACCTCCAAACTGCCATATCTCGCGAACGGATTGACCAATCCGCAAAATTTCTGTTTCATCTGAAAGTAGAAACTCGCCCGATTACAACGGTAGGTGTAGTTTTCCCCTAGGCCGTTCTAGTTATTCGTTTCGAGCATCAGAACTGCGAAAATTTTGAGTTTCTCAAGCGTTTCTTATATCCAAACTGCCATATCTCGCGAACGGATTGATCAATCCGCAAAATTTCTGTTGCATCTGAAAGTAGAAACTCGCCCGATTACAACGGTAGGTGTAGTTTTCCCCTAGGCCGTTCCAGTTATTCATTTCGAGCATCAGAACTGCGAAAATTTTGAGTTTCTCAAGCGTTTCTTACCTCCAAACTGCCATATCTCGCGAACGGATTGACCAATCCGCAAAATTTCTGTTGCTTCTGAAAGTAGAAACTCGCCCGATTACAATGGTATGCGCACTTTTCCCCTAGGCCGTTCTAGTTATTCGTGTCGAGCATCAGAACTGCGAAAATTTTGAGTTTCTCAAACGTTTCTTACATCCAAACTGCCATATCTCGCGAACGGATTGACCAATCCGCAAAATTTCTGTTGCATCTAAGAGTAGAAACTCGCCCGATTACAACGGTATGCGTACTTTTCCCCTAGGCCGTTCTAGTTACTCCTTTCGAGCATCAGAACTGCGAAAATTTTGAGTTTCTCAAGCGTTTCTTACCTCCAAACTGCCATATCTCGCGAACGGATTAACCAATCCGCAAAATTTCTATTGCATCTGAAAGTAGAAACTCGCCCGATTACAACGGTATGCGCACTTTTCCCCAAGGCCGTTCTAGTTATTCGTATGGAGCATCAGAACTGCGAAAATTTTGAGTTTCTTAAGCGTTTCTTACCTCCAAACTGCCATATCTCGCGAACGGATTGATCAATCCGCAAAATTTCTGTTGCATCTGAAAGTAGAAACTCGCCCGATTACAACGGTAGGTGTAGTTTTCCCCTAGGCCGTTCCAGTTATTCATTTCGAGCATCAGAACTGCGAAAATTTTGAGTTTCTCAAGCGTTTCTTACCTCCAAACTGCCATATCTCGCGAACGGATTGACCAATCCGCAAAATTTCTGTTGCTTCTGAAAGTAGAGAATCGCCCGATTACAACGGTATGCGCACTTTTCCCCTAGGCCGTTCTAGTTATTCGTATCGAGCATCAGAAATGCGAAAATTTTGAGTTTCTCAAGCGTTTCTTATCTCCAAACTGCCATATCTCGCGAACGGATTGATCAATCCGCAAAATTTCTGTTGCATCTGAAAGTAGAAACTCGCCCGATTACAACGGTATGCGCACTTTTCCCCTAGGCCGTTCTAGTTATTCGTGTCGAGCATCAGAACTGCGAAAATTTTGAATTTCTCAAGCGTTTCTTATCTCCAAACGGCCATATCTCGCGAACGGATTGATCAATCCGCAAAATTTCTGTGCCATCTGAAAGCAGAAACTCGCCCGATTACAACGGTATGCGTACTTCTCTCCTAGGCCGTTCTAGTCATTCGTTTGGAGCATCAGAACTGCGAAAATTTTGAGTTTCTCAAGCGTTTCTTATCTCCAAACTGCCATATCTGGCGACCGGATTGACCAATCCGCAAAATTTCTGTTGCATCTGAAAGCAGAAACTCGCCCGATTACAACGGTATGCGCACTTTTCCTCTAGGCCGTTCTAGTTATTCGTGTCGAGCATCCGAACTGAGAAAATTTTGAGTTTCTCAAGCGTTTCTTATCTCCAAACTGCCATATCTCGCGAACGGATTGACCAATCCGCAAAATTTCTGTTGCATCTGAAAGTAGAAACTCGCCCGATTACAACGGTATGCGCACTTTCCCTCTAGGCCGTTCTAGTTATTCGTGTCGAGCATCCGAACTGCGCAAATTTTGAGTTTCCCAAGCGTTTCTTACATCCAAACTGCCATATCTCGCGAAAAAGATTGACCAATCCGCAAAATTTCTGTTGCATCTGAAAGTAGAAACTCGCCCGATTACAACGGTAGGTGTAGTTTTCCCCTAGGCCGTTCTAGTTATTCGTTTCGAGCATCAGAACTGCGAAAATTTTGAGTTTCTCAAGCGTTCCTTATCTCCAAACGGCCATATCTCGCGAACGGATTGATCACTCCGCAAAATTTCTGTGCCATCTGAAAGCAGAAACTCGCCCGATTACAACGGTATGCGTACTTCTCCCTCTAGGCCGTTCTAGTTATTCGTGTCGAGCATCCGAACTGCGAAAATTTTGAGTTTCCCAAGCGTTTCTTACATCCAAACTGCCATATCTCGCGAACGGATTGACCAATCCGCAAAATTTCTGTTGCATCTGAAAGTAGAAACTCGCCCGATTACAACGGTAGGTGTAGTTTTCCCCTAGGCCGTTCTAGTTATTCGTTTCGAGCATCAGAACTGCGAAAATTTTGAGTTTCTCAAGCGTTTCTTATCTCCAAACGGCCATATCTCGCGAACGGATTGATCAATCCGCAAAATTTCTGTGCCATCTGAAAGCAGGAACTCGCCCGATTACAACGGTATGCGTACTTCTCCCCTAGGCCGTTCTAGTCATTCGTGTCGAGCATCCGAACTGCGAAAATTCTGAGTTTCCCAAGCGTTTCTAACCTCCAAACTGCCATATCTCGCGAACGGATTGACCAATCCGCAAAATTTCTGTTGCATCTGAAAGTAGAAACTCGCCCGATTACAACGGTAGGTGTAGTTTTCCCCTAGGCCGTTCTAGTTATTCGTTTCGAGCATCAGAACTGCGAAAATTTTGAGTTTCTCAAGCGTTTCTTATCTCCAAACTGCCATATCTCGCGAACGGATTGATCAATCCGCAAAATTTCTGTTGCATCTGAAAGTAGAAACTCGCCCGATTACAACGGTAGGTGTAGTTTTCCCCTACGCCGTTCCAGTTATTCATTTCGAGCATCAGAACTGCGAAAATTTTGAGTTTCTCAAGCGTTTCTTACCTCCAAACTGCCATATCTCGCGAACGGATTGACCAATCCGCAAAATTTCTGTTGCTTCTGAAAGTAGAGACTCGCCCGATTACAACGGTATGCGCACTTTTCCCCTAGGCCGTTCTAGTTATTCGTATCGAGCATCAGAAATGCGAAAATTTTGAGTTTCTCAAGCGTTTCTTATCTCCAAACTGCCATATCTCGCGAACGGATTGATCAATCCGCAAAATTTCTGTTGCATCTGAAAGTAGAAACTCGCCCGATTACAACGGTATGCGCACTTTTCCCCTAGGCGGTTCTAGTTATTCGTTTCGAGCATCAGAACTGCGAAAATTTTGAGTTTCTCAAGCGTTTCTTACCTCCAAACTTGCATATCTCGCGAACGGATTGACCAATCCGCAAAATTTCTGTTGCATCTGAAAGTAGAAAATCGCCCGATTACAACGGTAGGTGTAGTTTTCCCCTAGGCCGTTCCAGTTATTCATTTCGAGCATCAGAACTGCGAAAATTTTGAGTTTCTCAAGCGTTTCTTACCTCCAAACTGCCATATCTCGCGAACGGATTGACCAATCCGCAAAATTTCTGTTGCTTCTGAAAGTAGAAACTCGCCCGATTACAACGGTATGCGCACTTTTCCCCTAGGCCGTTCTAGTTATTCGTGTCGAGCATCAGAACTGCGAAAATTTTGAGTTTCTCAAACGTTTCTTACATCCAAACTGCCATATCTCGCGAACGGATTGACCAATCCGCAAAATTTCTGTTGCATCTAAGAGTAGAAACTCGCCCGATTACAACGGTATGCGTACTTTTCCCCTAGGCCGTTCTAGTTACTCCTTTCGAGCATCAGAACTGCGAAAATTTTGAGTTTCTCAAGCGTTTCTTACCTCCAAACTGCCATATCTCGCGAACGGATTAACCAATCCGCAAAATTTCTATTGCATCTGAAAGTAGAAACTCGCCCGATTACAACGGTATGCGCACTTTTCCCCAAGGCCGTTCTAGTTATTCGTATGGAGCATCAGAACTGCGAAAATTTTGAGTTTCTTAAGCGTTTCTTACCTCCAAACTGCCATATCTCGCGAACGGATTGATCAATCCGCAAAATTTCTGTTGCATCTGAAAGTAGAAACTCGCCCGATTACAACGGTAGGTGTAGTTTTCCCCTAGGCCGTTCCAGTTATTCATTTCGAGCATCAGAACTGCGAAAATTTTGAGTTTCTCAAGCGTTTCTTACCTCCAAACTGGCATATCTCGCGAACGGATTGACCAATCCGCAAAATTTCTGTTGCATCTGAAAGTAGAAAATCGCCCGATTACAACGGTAGGTGTACTTCTCCCCAAGGCCGTTCTAGTTATTCGTTTCGAGCATCAGAACTGCGAAAATTTTGAGTTACTCAAGCGTTTCTTACCTCCAAACTGCCATATCTCGCGAACGGATTGACCAATCCGCAAAATTTCTGTTGCATCTGAAAGTAGAAACTCGCCCGATTACAACGGTATGCGCACTTTCCCTCTAGGCCGTTCTAGTTATTCGTGTCGAGCATCCGAACTGCGAAAATTTTGAGTTTCCCAAGCGTTTCTTACATCCAAACTGCCATATCTCGCGAACGGATTGACCAATCCGCAAAATTTCTGTTGCATCTGAAAGTAGAAACTCGCCCGATTACAACGGTAGGTGTAGTTTTCCCCTAGGCCGTTCTAGTTATTCGTTTCGAGCATCAGAACTGCGAAAATTTTGAGTTTCTCAAGCGTTTCTTATCTCCAAACGGCCATATCTCAGGAACGGATTGATCAATCCGCAAAATTTCTGTGCCATCTGAAAGCAGGAACTCGCCCGATTACAACGGTATGCGTACTTCTCCCCTAGGCCGTTCTAGTCATTCGTGTCGAGCATCCGAACTGCGAAAATTCTGAGTTTCCCAAGCGTTTCTAACCTCCAAACTGCCATATCTCGCGAACGGATTGACCAATCCGCAAAATTTCTGTTGCATCTGAAAGTAGAAACTCGCCCGATTACAACGGTAGGTGTAGTTTTCCCCTAGGCCGTTCTAGTTATTCGTTTCGAGCATCAGAACTGCGAAAATTTTGAGTTTCTCAAGCGTTTCTTATCTCCAAACTGCCATATCTCGCGAACGGATTGATCAATCCGCAAAATTTCTGTTGCATCTGAAAGTAGAAACTCGCCCGATTACAACGGTAGGTGTAGTTTTCCCCTACGCCGTTCCAGTTATTCATTTCGAGCATCAGAACTGCGAAAATTTTGAGTTTCTCAAGCGTTTCTTACCTCCAAACTGCCATATCTCGCGAACGGATTGACCAATCCGCAAAATTTCTGTTGCTTCTGAAAGTAGAGACTCGCCCGATTACAACGGTATGCGCACTTTTCCCCTAGGCCGTTCTAGTTATTCGTATCGAGCATCAGAAATGCGAAAATTTTGAGTTTCTCAAGCGTTTCTTATCTCCAAACTGCCATATCTCGCGAACGGATTGATCAATCCGCAAAATTTCTGTTGCATCTGAAAGTAGAAGCTCGCCCGATTACAACGGTATGCGCACTTTTCCCCTAGGCGGTTCTAGTTATTCGTTTCGAGCATCAGAACTGCGAAAATTTTGAGTTTCTCAAGCGTTTCTTACCTCCAAACTTGCATATCTCGCGAACGGATTGACCAATCCGCAAAATTTCTGTTGCATCTGAAAGTAGAAAATCGCCCGATTACAACGGTAGGTGTAGTTTTCCCCTAGGCCGTTCCAGTTATTCATTTCGAGCATCAGAACTGCGAAAATTTTGAGTTTCTCAAGCGTTTCTTACCTCCAAACTGCCATATCTCGCGAACGGATTGACCAATCCGCAAAATTTCTGTTGCTTCTGAAAGTAGAAACTCGCCCGATTACAACGGTATGCGCACTTTTCCCCTAGGCCGTTCTAGTTATTCGTGTCGAGCATCAGAACTGCGAAAATTTTGAGTTTCTCAAACGTTTCTTACATCCAAACTGCCATATCTCGCGAACGGATTGACCAATCCGCAAAATTTCTGTTGCATCTAAGAGTAGAAACTCGCCCGATTACAACGGTATGCGTACTTTTCCCCTAGGCCGTTCTAGTTACTCCTTTCGAGCATCAGAACTGCGAAAATTTTGAGTTTCTCAAGCGTTTCTTACCTCCAAACTGCCATATCTCGCGAACGGATTAACCAATCCGCAAAATTTCTATTGCATCTGAAAGTAGAAACTCGCCCGATTACAACGGTATGCGCACTTTTCCCCAAGGCCGTTCTAGTTATTCGTATGGAGCATCAGAACTGCGAAAATTTTGAGTTTCTTAAGCGTTTCTTACCTCCAAACTGCCATATCTCGCGAACGGATTGATCAATCCGCAAAATTTCTGTTGCATCTGAAAGTAGAAACTCGCCCGATTACAACGGTAGGTGTAGTTTTCCCCTAGGCCGTTCCAGTTATTCATTTCGAGCATCAGAACTGCGAAAATTTTGAGTTTCTCAAGCGTTTCTTACCTCCAAACTGCCATATCTCGCGAACGGATTGACCAATCCGCAAAATTTCTGTTGCTTCTGAAAGTAGAGAATCGCCCGATTACAACGGTATGCGCACTTTTCCCCTAGGCCGTTCTAGTTATTCGTATCGAGCATCAGAAATGCGAAAATTTTGAGTTTCTCAAGCGTTTCTTATCTCCAAACTGCCATATCTCGCGAACGGATTGATCAATCCGCAAAATTTCTGTTGCATCTGAAAGTAGAAACTCGCCCGATTACAACGGTATGCGCACTTTTCCCCTAGGCCGTTCTAGTTATTCGTGTCGAGCATCAGAACTGCGAAAATTTTGAATTTCTCAAGCGTTTCTTATCTCCAAACGGCCATATCTCGCGAACGGATTGATCAATCCGCAAAATTTCTGTGCCATCTGAAAGCAGAAACTCGCCCGATTACAACGGTATGCGTACTTCTCTCCTAGGCCGTTCTAGTCATTCGTTTGGAGCATCAGAACTGCGAAAATTTTGAGTTTCTCAAGCGTTTCTTATCTCCAAACTGCCATATCTGGCGACCGGATTGACCAATCCGCAAAATTTCTGTTGCATCTGAAAGCAGAAACTCGCCCGATTACAACGGTATGCGCACTTTTCCTCTAGGCCGTTCTAGTTATTCGTGTCGAGCATCCGAACTGAGAAAATTTTGAGTTTCTCAAGCGTTTCTTATCTCCAAACTGCCATATCTCGCGAACGGATTGACCAATCCGCAAAATTTCTGTTGCATCTGAAAGTAGAAACTCGCCCGATTACAACGGTATGCGCACTTTCCCTCTAGGCCGTTCTAGTTATTCGTGTCGAGCATCCGAACTGCGCAAATTTTGAGTTTCCCAAGCGTTTCTTACATCCAAACTGCCACATCTCGCGAAAAAGATTGACCAATCCGCAAAATTTCTGTTGCATCTGAAAGTAGAAACTCGCCCGATTACAACGGTAGGTGTAGTTTTCCCCTAGGCCGTTCTAGTTATTCGTTTCGAGCATCAGAACTGCGAAAATTTTGAGTTTCTCAAGCGTTCCTTATCTCCAAACGGCCATATCTCGAGAACGGATTGATCACTCCGCAAAATTTCTGTGCCATCTGAAAGCAGAAACTCGCCCGATTACAACGGTATGCGTACTTCTCCCCTAGGCCGTTCTAGTCATTCGTGTCGAGCATCCGAACTGCGAAAATTCTGAGTTTCCCAAGCGTTTCTAACCTCCAAACTGCCATATCTCGCGAACGGATTGACCAATCCGCAAAATTTCTGTTTCATCTGAAAGTAGAAACTCGCCCGATTACAACGGTAGGTGTAGTTTTCCCCTAGGCCGTTCTAGTTATTCGTTTCGAGCATCAGAACTGCGAAAATTTTGAGTTTCTCAAGCGTTTCTTATCTCCAAACTGCCATATCTCGCGAACGGATTGATCAATCCGCAAAATTTCTGTTGCATCTGAAAGTAGAAACTCGCCCGATTACAACGGTAGGTGTAGTTTTCCCCTAGGCCGTTCCAGTTATTCATTTCGAGCATCAGAACTGCGAAAATTTTGAGTTTCTCAAGCGTTTCTTACCTCCAAACTGCCATATCTCGCGAACGGATTGACCAATCCGCAAAATTTCTGTTGCTTCTGAAAGTAGAAACTCGCCCGATTACAACGGTATGCGCACTTTTCCCCTAGGCCGTTCTAGTTATTCGTGTCGAGCATCAGAACTGCGAAAATTTTGAGTTTCTCAAACGTTTCTTACATCCAAACTGCCATATCTCGCGAACGGATTGACCAATCCGCAAAATTTCTGTTGCATCTAAGAGTAGAAACTCGCCCGATTACAACGGTATGCGTACTTTTCCCCTAGGCCGTTCTAGTTACTCCTTTCGAGCATCAGAACTGCGAAAATTTTGAGTTTCTCAAGCGTTTCTTACCTCCAAACTGCCATATCTCGCGAACGGATTAACCAATCCGCAAAATTTCTATTGCATCTGAAAGTAGAAACTCGCCCGATTACAACGGTATGCGCACTTTTCCCCAAGGCCGTTCTAGTTATTCGTATGGAGCATCAGAACTGCGAAAATTTTGAGTTTCTTAAGCGTTTCTTACCTCCAAACTGCCATATCTCGCGAACGGATTGATCAATCCGCAAAATTTCTGTTGCATCTGAAAGTAGAAACTCGCCCGATTACAACGGTAGGTGTAGTTTTCCCCTAGGCCGTTCCAGTTATTCATTTCGAGCATCAGAACTGCGAAAATTTTGAGTTTCTCAAGCGTTTCTTACCTCCAAACTGCCATATCTCGCGAACGGATTGACCAATCCGCAAAATTTCTGTTGCTTCTGAAAGTAGAGAATCGCCCGATTACAACGGTATGCGCACTTTTCCCCTAGGCCGTTCTAGTTATTCGTATCGAGCATCAGAAATGCGAAAATTTTGAGTTTCTCAAGCGTTTCTTATCTCCAAACTGCCATATCTCGCGAACGGATTGATCAATCCGCAAAATTTCTGTTGCATCTGAAAGTAGAAACTCGCCCGATTACAACGGTATGCGCACTTTTCCCCTAGGCCGTTCTAGTTATTCGTGTCGAGCATCAGAACTGCGAAAATTTTGAATTTCTCAAGCGTTTCTTATCTCCAAACGGCCATATCTCGCGAACGGATTGATCAATCCGCAAAATTTCTGTGCCATCTGAAAGCAGAAACTCGCCCGATTACAACGGTATGCGTACTTCTCTCCTAGGCCGTTCTAGTCATTCGTTTGGAGCATCAGAACTGCGAAAATTTTGAGTTTCTCAAGCGTTTCTTATCTCCAAACTGCCATATCTGGCGACCGGATTGACCAATCCGCAAAATTTCTGTTGCATCTGAAAGCAGAAACTCGCCCGATTACAACGGTATGCGCACTTTTCCTCTAGGCCGTTCTAGTTATTCGTGTCGAGCATCCGAACTGAGAAAATTTTGAGTTTCTCAAGCGTTTCTTATCTCCAAACTGCCATATCTCGCGAACGGATTGACCAATCCGCAAAATTTCTGTTGCATCTGAAAGTAGAAACTCGCCCGATTACAACGGTATGCGCACTTTCCCTCTAGGCCGTTCTAGTTATTCGTGTCGAGCATCCGAACTGCGCAAATTTTGAGTTTCCCAAGCGTTTCTTACATCCAAACTGCCATATCTCGCGAAAAAGATTGACCAATCCGCAAAATTTCTGTTGCATCTGAAAGTAGAAACTCGCCCGATTACAACGGTAGGTGTAGTTTTCCCCTAGGCCGTTCTAGTTATTCGTTTCGAGCATCAGAACTGCGAAAATTTTGAGTTTCTCAAGCGTTCCTTATCTCCAAACGGCCATATCTCGCGAACGGATTGATCACTCCGCAAAATTTCTGTGCCATCTGAAAGCAGAAACTCGCCCGATTACAACGGTATGCGTACTTCTCCCCTAGGCCGTTCTAGTCATTCGTGTCGAGCATCCGAACTGCGAAAATTCTGAGTTTCCCAAGCGTTTCTAACCTCCAAACTGCCATATCTCGCGAACGGATTGACCAATCCGCAAAATTTCTGTTGCATCTGAAAGTAGAAACTCGCCCGATTACAACGGTAGGTGTAGTTTTCCCCTAGGCCGTTCTAGTTATTCGTTTCGAGCATCAGAACTGCGAAAATTTTGAGTTTCTCAAGCGTTTCTTATCTCCAAACTGCCATATCTCGCGAACGGATTGATCAATCCGCAAAATTTCTGTTGCATCTGAAAGTAGAAACTCGCCCGATTACAACGGTAGGTGTAGTTTTCCCCTAGGCCGTTCCAGTTATTCATTTCGAGCATCAGAACTGCGAAAATTTTGAGTTTCTCAAGCGTTTCTTACCTCCAAACTGCCATATCTCGCGAACGGATTGACCAATCCGCAAAATTTCTGTTGCTTCTGAAAGTAGAGACTCGCCCGATTACAACGGTATGCGCACTTTTCCCCTAGGCCGTTCTAGTTACTCCTTTCGAGCATCAGAACTGCGAAAATTTTGAGTTTCTCAAGCGTTTCTTACCTCCAAACTGCCATATCTCGCGAACGGATTGACCAATCCGCAAAATTCCTGTTGCATCTGAAAGTAGAAACTCGCCCGATTACAACGGTAGGTGTAGTTTTCCCCTAGGCCGTTCCAGTTATTCATTTCGAGCATCAGAACTGCGAAAATTTTGAGTTTCTCAAGCGTTTCTTACCTCCAAACTGCCATATCTCGCGAACGGATTGACCAATCCGCAAAATTTCTGTTGCTTCTGAAAGTAGAAACTCGCCCGATTACAACGGTATGCGCACTTTTCCCCTAGGCCGTTCTAGTTATTCGTGTCGAGCATCAGAACTGCGAAAATTTTGAGTTTCTCAAACGTTTCTTACATCCAAACTGCCATATCTCGCGAACGGATTGACCAATCCGCAAAATTTCTGTTGCATCTAAGAGTAGAAACTCGCCCGATTACAACGGTATGCGTACTTTTCCCCTAGGCCGTTCTAGTTACTCCTTTCGAGCATCAGAACTGCGAAAATTTTGAGTTTCTCAAGCGTTTCTTACCTCCAAACTGCCATATCTCGCGAACGGATTGACCAATCCGCAAAATTTCTGTTGCATCTGAAAGTAGAAAATCGCCCGATTACAACGGTAGGTGTAGTTCTCCCCAAGGCCGTTCTAGTTATTCGTTTCGAGCATCAGAACTGCGAAAATTTTGAGTTACTCAAGCGTTTCTTACCTCCAAACTGCCATATCTCGCGAACGGATTGACCAATCCGCAAAATTCCTGTTGCATCTGAAAGTAGAAACTCGCCCGATTACAACGGCATTCGCACTTTTCCCCTAGGCCGTTCTAGTTATTCGTGTCGAGCATCAGAACTGCGAAAATTTTGAGTTTCTCAAGCGTTTCTTACTTCCAAACTGCCATATCTCGCGAACGGATTGACCAATCCGCAAAATTTCTGTTGCATCTGAAAGTAGAAAATCGCCCGAAGACAACGGTAGGTGTAGTTTTCCCCAAGGCCGTTCTAGTTATTCGTTTCGAGCATCAGAACTGCGAAAATTTTGAGTTTCTCAAGCGTTTCTTACCTCCAAACTGCCATATCTCGCGAACGGATTGACCAATCCGCAAAATTTCTGTTGCATCTGAAAGTAGAAACTCGCCCGATTACAACGGTATGCGCACTTTTCCCCAAGGCCGTTCTAGTTATTCGTATGGAGCATCAGAACTGCGAAAATTTTGAGTTTCTTAAGCGTTTCTTACCTCCAAACTGCCATATCTCGCGAACGGATTGATCAATCCGCAAAATTTCTGTTGCATCTGAAAGTAGAAACTCGCCCGATTACAACGGTAGGTGTAGTTTTCCCCTAGGCCGTTCCAGTTATTCATTTCGAGCATCAGAACTGCGAAAATTTTGAGTTTCACAAGCGTTTCTTACCTCCAAACTGCCATATCTCGCGAACGGATTGACTAATCCGCAAAATTTCTGTTGCTTCTGAAAGTAGAGAATCGCCCGATTACAACGGTATGCGCACTTTTCCCCTAGGCCGTTCTAGTTATTCGTATCGAGCATCAGAAATGCGAAAATTTTGAGTTTCTCAAGCGTTTCTTATCTCCAAACTGCCATATCTCGCGAACGGATTGATCAATCCGCAAAATTTCTGTTGCATCTGAAAGTAGAAACTCGCCCGATTACAACGGTATGCGCACTTTTCCCCTAGGCCGTTCTAGTTATTCGTGTCGAGCATCAGAACTGCGAAAATTTTGAATTTCTCAAGCGTTTCTTATCTCCAAACGGCCATATCTCGCGAACGGATTGATCAATCCGCAAAATTTCTGTGCCATCTGAAAGCAGAAACTCGCCCGATTACAACGGTATGCGTACTTCTCTCCTAGGCCGTTCTAGTCATTCGTTTGGAGCATCAGAACTGCGAAAATTTTGAGTTTCTCAAGCGTTTCTTATCTCCAAACTGCCATATCTGGCGACCGGATTGACCAATCCGCAAAATTCCTGTTGCATCTGAAAGTAGAAACTCGCCCGATTACAACGGCATGCGCACTTTTCCCCTAGGCCGTTCTAGTTATTCGTGTCGAGCATCAGAACTGCGAAAATTTTGAGTTTCTCAAGCGTTTCTTACTTCCAAACTGCCATATCTCGCGAACGGATTGACCAATCCGCAAAATTTCTGTTGCATCTGAAAGTAGAAAATCGCCCGAAGACAACGGTAGGTGTAGTTTTCCCCAAGGCCGTTCTAGTTATTCGTTTCGAGCATCAGAACTGCGAAAATTTTGAGTTTCTCAAGCGTTTCTTACCTCCAAACTGCCATATCTCGCGAACGGATTGACCAATCCGCAAAATTTCTGTTGCATCTGAAAGTAGAAACTCGCCCGATTACAACGGTATGCGCACTTTTCCCCAAGGCCGTTCTAGTTATTCGTATGGAGCATCAGAACTGCGAAAATTTTGAGTTTCTTAAGCGTTTCTTACCTCCAAACTGCCATATCTCGCGAACGGATTGATCAATCCGCAAAATTTCTGTTGCATCTGAAAGTAGAAACTCGCCCGATTACAACGGTAGGTGTAGTTTTCCCCTAGGCCGTTCCAGTTATTCATTTCGAGCATCAGAACTGCGAAAATTTTGAGTTTCTCAAGCGTTTCTTACCTCCAAACTGCCATATCTCGCGAACGGATTGACTAATACGCAAAATTTCTGTTGCTTCTGAAAGTAGAGAATCGCCCGATTACAACGGTATGCGCACTTTTCCCCTAGGCCGTTCTAGTTATTCGTATCGAGCATCAGAAATGCGAAAATTTTGAGTTTCTCAAGCGTTTCTTATCTCCAAACTGCCATATCTCGCGAACGGATTGATCAATCCGCAAAATTTCTGTTGCATCTGAAAGTAGAAACTCGCCCGATTACAACGGTATGCGCACTTTTCCCCTAGGCCGTTCTAGTTATTCGTGTCGAGCATCAGAACTGCGAAAATTTTGAATTTCTCAAGCGTTTCTTATCTCCAAACGGCCATATCTCGCGAACGGATTGATCAATCCGCAAAATTTCTGTGCCATCTGAAAGCAGAAACTCGCCCGATTACAACGGTATGCGTACTTCTCTCCTAGGCCGTTCTAGTCATTCGTTTGGAGCATCAGAACTGCGAAAATTTTGAGTTTCTCAAGCGTTTCTTATCTCCAAACTGCCATATCTGGCGACCGGATTGACCAATCCGCAAAATTTCTGTTGCATCTGAAAGCAGAAACTCGCCCGATTACAACGGTATGCGCACTTTTCCTCTAGGCCGTTCTAGTTATTCGTGTCGAGCATCCGAACTGAGAAAATTTTGAGTTTCTCAAGCGTTTCTTATCTCCAAACTGCCATATCTCGCGAACGGATTGACCAATCCGCAAAATTTCTGTTGCATCTGAAAGTAGAAACTCGCCCGATTACAACGGTATGCGCACTTTCCCTCTAGGCCGTTCTAGTTATTCGTGTCGAGCATCCGAACTGCGCAAATTTTGAGTTTCCAAGCGTTTCTTACATCCAAACTGCCATATCTCGCGAAAAGATTGACCAATCCGCAAAATTTCTGTTGCATCTGAAAGTAGAAGCTCGCCCGATTACAACGGTAGGTGTAGATTTCCCCTAGGCCGTTCTAGTTATTCGTTTCGAGCATCAGAACTGCGAAAATTTGAGTTTCTCAAGCGTTCCTTATCTCCAAACGGCCATATCTCGCGAACGGATTGATCATTCCGCAAAATTTCTGTGCCATCTGAAAGCAGAAACTCGCCCGATTACAACGGTATGCGTACTTCTCCCTAGGCCGTTCTAGTCATTCGTGTCGAGCATCCGAACTGCGAAAATTCTGAGTTTCCCAAGCGTTTCTAACCTCCAAACTGCCATATCTCGCGAACGGATTGACCAATCCGCAAAATTTCTGTTGCATCTGAAAGTAGAAACTCGCCCGATTACAACGGTAGGTGTAGTTTTCCCCTAGGCCGTTCTAGTTATTCGTTTCGAGCATCAGAACTGCGAAAATTTTGAGTTTCTCAAGCGTTTCTTATCTCCAAACTGCCATATCTCGCGAACGGATTGATCAATCCGCAAAATTTCTGTTGCATCTGAAAGTAGAAACTCGCCCGATTACAACGGTAGGTGTAGTTTTCCCTAGGCCGTTCCAGTTATTCATTTCGAGCATCAGAACTGCGAAATTTTGAGTTTCTCAAGCGTTTCTTACCTCCAAACTGCCATATCTCGCGAACGGATTGACCAATCCGCAAAATTTCTGTTGCTTCTGAAAGTAGAGACTCGCCCGATTACAACGGTATGCGCACTTTTCCCCTAGGCCGTTCTAGTTATTCGTATCGAGCATCAGAAATGCGAAAATTTTGAGTTTCTCAAGCGTTTCTTATCTCCAAACTGCCATATCTCGCGAACGGATTGATCAATCCGCAAAATTTCTGTTGCATCTGAAAGTAGAAACTCGCCCGATTACAACGGTAGGTGTAGTTTTCCCCTAGGCCGTTCCAGTTATTCATTTCGAGCATCAGAACTGCGAAAATTTTGAGTTTCTCAAGCGTTTCTTACCTCCAAACTGCCATATCTCGCGAACGGATTGACCAATCCGCAAAATTTCTGTTGCATCTGAAAGTAGAAACTCGCCCGATTACAACGGTATGCGCACTTTTCCCCTAGGCCGTTCTAGTTATTCGTGTCGAGCATCAGAACTGCGAAAATTTTGAATTTCTCAAGCGTTTCTTATCTCCAAACGGCCATATCTCGCGAACGGATTGATCAATCCGCAAAATTTCTGTGCCATCTGAAAGCAGAAACTCGCCCGATTACAACGGTATGCGTACTTCTCTCCTAGGCCGTTCTAGTCATTCGTTTGGATCATCAGAACTGCGAAAATTTTGAGTTTCTCAAGCGTTTCTTATCTCCAAACTGCCATATCTGGCGACCGGATTGACCAATCCGCAAAATTTCTGTTGCATCTGAAAGTAGAAACTCGCCCGATTACAACGGTATGCGCACTTTTCCTCTAGGCCGTTCTAGTTATTCGTGTCGAGCATCCGAACTGAGAAAATTTTGAGTTTCTCAAGCGTTTCTTATCTCCAAACTGCCATATCTCGCGAACGGAATGACCAATCCGCAAAATTTCTGTTGCATCTGAAAGTAGAAACTCGCCCGATTACAACGGTATGCGCACTTTTCCCCTAGGCGGTTCTAGTTATTCGTTTCGAGCATCAGAACTGCGAAAATTTTGAGTTTCTCAATCGTTTCTTACCTCCAAACTGGCATATCTCGCGAACGGATTGACCAATCCGCAAAATTTCTGTTGCATCTGAAAGTAGAAAATCGCCCGATTACAACGGTAGGTGTAGTTCTCCCCAAGGCCGTTCTAGTTATTCGTTTCGAGCATCAGAACTGCGAAAATTTTGAGTTACTCAAGCGTTTCTTACCTCCAAACTGCCATATCTCGCGAACGGATTGACCAATCCGCAAAATTCCTGTTGCATCTGAAAGTAGAAACTCGCCCGATTACAACGGCATGCGCACTTTTCCCCTAGGCCGTTCTAGTTATTCGTGTCGAGCATCAGAACTGCGAAAATTTTGAGTTTCTCAAGCGTTTCTTATCTCCAAACGGCCATATCTCGCGAACGGATAGATCAATCCGCAAAATTTCTGTGCCATCTGAAAGCAGAAACTCGCCCGATTACAACGGTATGCGTACTTCTCCCCTAGGCCGTTCTAGTCATTCGTGTCGAGCATCCGAACTGCGAAAATTTTGAGTTTCTCAAGCGTTTCTTATCTCCAAACTGCCATATCTCGCGAACGGATTGATCAATCCGCAAAATTTCTGTTGCATCTGAAAGTAGAAACTCGCCCGATTACAACGGTATGCGCACTTTTCCCCTAGGCCGTTCTAGTTATTCGTTTCGAGCATCAGAACTGCGAAAATTTTGAGTTTCTCAAACGTTTCTTACATCCAAACTGCCATATCTCGCGAACGGATTGACCAATCCGCAAAATTTCTGTTGCATCTAAGAGTAGAAACTCGCCCGATTACAACGGTATGCGTACTTTTCCCCTAGGCCGTTCTAGTTACTCCTTTCGAGCATCAGAACTGCGAAAATTTTGAGTTTCTCAAGCGTTTCTTACCTCCAAACTGCCATATCTCGCGAACGGATTAACCAATCCGCAAAATTTCTATTGCATCTGAAAGTAGAAACTCGCCCGATTACAACGGTATGCGCACTTTTCCCCAAGGCCGTTCTAGTTATTCGTATGGAGCATCAGAACTGCGAAAATTTTGAGTTTCTTAAGCGTTTCTTACCTCCAAACTGCCATATCTCGCGAACGGATTGATCAATCCGCAAAATTTCTGTTGCATCTGAAAGTAGAAACTCGCCCGATTACAACGGTAGGTGTGGTTTTCCCCTAGGCCGTTCCAGTTATTCATTTCGAGCATCAGAACTGCGAAAATTTTGAGTTTCTCAAGCGTTTCTTACCTCCAAACTGCCATATCTCGCGAACGGATTGACCAATCCGCAAAGTTTCTGTTGCTTCTGAAAGTAGAGAATCGCCCGATTACAACGGCATGCGCACTTTTCCCCTAGGCCGTTCTAGTTATTCGTATCGAGCATCAGAAATGCGAAAATTTTGAGTTTCTCAAGCGTTTCTTATCTCCAAACTGCCATATCTCGCGAACGGATTGATCAATCCGCAAAATTTCTGTTGCATCTGAAAGTAGAAACTCGCCCGATTACAACGGTATGCGCACTTTTCCCCTAGGCGGTTCTAGTTATTCGTTTCGAGCATCAGAACTGCGAAAATTTTGAGTTTCTCAAGCGTTTCTTACCTCCAAACTGGCATATCTCGCGAACGGATTGACCAATCCGCAAAATTTCTGTTGCATCTGAAAGTAGAAAATCGCCCGATTACAACGGTAGGTGTACTTCTCCCCAAGGCCGTTCTAGTTATTCGTTTCGAGCATCAGAACTGCGAAAATTTTGAGTTACTCAAGCGTTTCTTACCTCCAAACTGCCATATCTCGCGAACGGATTGACCAATCCGCAAAATTTCTGTGCATCTGAAAGTGAGAAACTCGCCCGATTACAACGGTATGCGCACTTTCCCTCTAGGCCGTTCTAGTTATTCGTGTCGAGCATCCGAACTGCGAAAATTTTGAGTTTCCCAAGCGTTTCTTACATCCAAACTGCCATATCTCGCGAACGGATTGACCAATCCGCAAAATTTCTGTTGCATCTGAAAGTAGAAACTCGCCCGATTACAACGGTAGGTGTAGTTTTCCCCTAGGCCGTTCTAGTTATTCGTTTCGAGCATCAGAACTGCGAAAATTTTGAGTTTCTCAAGCGTTTCTTATCTCCAAACGGCCATATCTCGCGAACGGATTGATCAATCCGCAAAATTTCTGTGCCATCTGAAAGCAGGAACTCGCCCGATTACAACGGTATGCGTACTTCTCCCCTAGGCCGTTCTAGTCATTCGTGTCGAGCATCCGAACTGCGAAAATTCTGAGTTTCCCAAGCGTTTCTAACCTCCAAACTGCCATATCTCGCGAACGGATTGACCAATCCGCAAAATTTCTGTTGCATCTGAAAGTAGAAACTCGCCCG